>NC_056750.1:765323222-765395065 GCF_019279795.1 Protopterus annectens | reverse complement strand
TTTTCCCTGTTTTTCCGGGCCCCTTTTGTTTCCCCCCAAACCCCCCAAAAAGCCCCCAAGCCCTCCCCCCCCCCCCCCTTTCCTTTCCATTCCACGTTTATGTTTTAATAATGAAACATCTCTTCCCCCTTCATCATCTCTTCTTGTTTATCCTTTTTTTTTCTAGCAACTTGCTTTACTCCCTTTTTATACTTTGTTTACCAATTTTCTTCACCATTTATATGATAAACAGTATGGGCACACCCACATTACTGTTCCTGTAGTATTTTGTACTGTACCAATCCAAGTGCCTGTACTCGGGCAGAACGTGCAGATCGTTAAACAATGTGAAAATCACGACTTCAACAACGCAAGGCAAACTGTTTTGTTCAAAAACACTGTTTTAATGTATAAAACCAAATTACATCCAAATGGTTAAGCGCTTTCATCTGTCGCAGACAGATTTCATCAGAACCAAGCTATCGGTCTCAATCTCTGACGTTTATAGTCAGATTTTGGCGCCTTTTTTAAAAAACTTTTTTTAAAAACTTTTTTATTATAACAAAACAATTTATATATATAGATGTTCATGATTGATTCTCTACTGAATATATATCTACATTTGAAACTAGCCAACTTCATGACTATATTTAAATCTTTAAAAACCATATAAATATATGTATATTAAACAATTATGTATATAAAAGTCAGTTCTTCTATACTATTCATGAATATTGTATAGCTATTAAGGCTATGTACTGTAAAATTGTTGTTAAGCAAGCATATACATTATGGTTAGAACCATCAGACTTGCTAAAGAGTATATAGCCTTAATCATATACAATATATGAATAGTATAGAAGAACTGACTTTATACATGTTTAATATACAATATTTATATGGTTTTTAAAGATTTAAATATAGTCATGAAGTTGGCTAGTTTCAAATGTAGATATATATTCAGTAGAGAATCAATCATGAACATCTATATATATAAATTGTTTTGTTATAATAAAAAAGTTTTTAAAAAGTTTTAAAAAAGGCGCCAAAATCTGACTATAAACGTCAGAGATTGAGACTGATAGCTTGGTTCTGATGAAATCTGTCTGCGACAGATGAAAGCGCTTAACCATTTGGATGTAATTTGGTTTTATACATTAAAACAGTGTTTTTGAACAAAACAGTTTGCCTTGCGTTGTTGAAGTCGTGATTTTCACATTGTTTAACGATCTGCACGTTCTGCCCGAGTACAGGCACTTGGATTGGTATAGTTGAACTGGTTGGTGAGATTCGTTTTTATGGTATTTTGTACTGTGCCTGCCTGTTATGCTTGTGACTGTGTTCCGTTGCTTGGCGCTGGCCATAGTGGCATTGCATGCACCACGTGCACTACTTTAGGTACATTGGTGCAGTGTTCTTATAATGATGCACATTGCATTTAAGAGCTGTGGAAGTGATCTGATATCCTGCTATAACACTGTACTGTTCGCACTGTCTGCATACTTTATTGCATGGATTTTTGCTCGGTCTGATGGCATTATCCCTTGCCTGTTACATCCACAACTAACTTTTGGCTACTTCCACAGCATTCCCCTTGGTTTGGTGCTATGTAGACTTGTTTTGCTCCTCTGAATTCCAGCCATTATCCCACACACAACTTATGTAGCTTGCAGAACAGGAATGTTATAAATTGTCGTTATAGCACCACTGAGCTCCAGCAGTACTTTATTAATGTTTACATAATGTAGAGGGCTATAGTGATTTTCATTTTATGTTTTAATTCAAGCAAGTTTATAAACTGGATTAAAAAAGCTGCTGCCAACTCTTAAATGTTAATTTTTTCAGTGTGTTTAACACTGAGTAACTCTAGTAACCAGTTGTATTCTTCCATTGCATGTCTGGCTCATTAGATTTTAAGTTATGATCTTGTTACACTTAAAGAAATGGAAGTAAATGTTACCTCACAGTCCATGCATGTTACTTAAAGTGGATGAGTGCAATTGGCAAATTTAAGACCAAAAAGTTTATTTGGTGAGATTGACTTCTCCAGGAAGTGATTATGACTGAATCAGTGTAATATGTACTTGAAAGCTAGTCTGTGCCTGAATACGAAAGCCCACTGGAAGGGATCTAATAATTCAAAGGGTTTTGTAGCATACAAGAATGTAGATCCCAGCAGAGTTATTGCTAAAGTAAGCATACTTAACGGATATAATGTTCAGGAAAATTCAAGCACACTGAGTTATTTATGCCATGTTTTATTGGAGACTATTAAAACATGACAAAAGTTTGTCTTCTGACTTAAAGGAAAAAAATGTATTTGGAGAGTAGATGTGAGGAAGAACCAGGTGATGTGGACTAAATTTATTTAAGTAGCTCAGACTCATTGCATATAGTGTGAGGGTGCTGAGACAGCTCAGCTGGTGCTGCCACTTAGCAGGACGCTGTTTTAATGCTTTAACAGCTCTGCTGTTTCCCATAATCTGTGAAGTGAATGTATGCTGTACATCATCACATTGGCAGATATGTCATCTCTCTCAACCTTTTAGTGTAAGAAATCTGGACAAAGCCTAAAATAATGGGGGGGGGGGGGGCAAAGACCCAAAACTAGGGCCAGATTTGAAATGCTGCTTTTATAAATGCATAAAGTTGCTAGAATAACAGGATTTGTGTAAGAGTGCATTTTCTGAAAGATATGAAGTCTGAAACTCAAGGGTGTGTTATTTTGTAACTTAATTTCTCAGAGATTTACCAGAAAAGCACAAATTTTATGAGGAGCAGCCCAAAATATAAGACAAAAATTTGGACAGTGGAGAGAAATGTATGCACATAATTTCACATGGCACGGGCTTTGTGGATGCACAGTCTTCTGATTCCTTGGTTCTGGGCTGTCACGCCATGCACGTGTTCAGCACTTGGCTTCAGATGCAGAATACTCCTGCAGCAGCAGTGGAGTCCTCTCTCTTTTCTCTCTCCCTGACCTCCACCTAAATAAATGCTGCTCTCTGATTGCATGGGAGTTTCCAAGGTGAGACTTGGCCCTGCTAGATTGCATTTTGGAGGACTGCATCCTTTTAATTCTTATCCACTGTTAGTCTGCTCATCCTTGTCACATGCATGACTGTGGCAGCTCTCTCAGGTTAAGCAGCTGCTGCAGGGAAAACAAATTTCCTTTTTGAACCCAAGATAAATAGTCTTCATGTCTGCATGGCTTCTCTCCCCACCACCTCATGTGCCAGATATTTCTACTATTTTCATGAAGATAGATTTGGTAGGACCTGGTTGCAGTTGTGAAGGACACCTACTAGCTTTAGCCTCATCCTAGTACCTAGTCTGTATTCAGTCAAAGCTTCTTCCCATTACCCTGGACTCTTGCTAACAGGCAGTGGGTGTCTAGGAAAGGGGCAGATGAGCATTTACTAAACACATTAAGCAGGTATAACGTGTATGTACATTCTAATTAAGATTGTCATGAATTACTCGTGCCCAAAAATTGTACTTTAATTCTGTAAGGACATCTGATACCTCTTTTAACCACTTATTCTTCATTTAAAACTAGCAAGATGTAGAGGTTTGGGAAGGGGTGCACTTACAAAGGTAAGTAACAGATACGGCTCAGGAGTGTAAAGCATTACAAATGAAGTTTTAAAACTCATGTCTTTTTAAAAACCTATATTGAAATCTGTAACTCTGCAAAATAGCTAATTCCTGGATCTTTTAATATAAAATTTGATTTAAAAAGGCAATCAGAGTGATATTTTTTTCATTTGCATGAGTACTACACCTGTGGGTACTGTGTGTGCACGTTCACACTTAACAAGCTCACACGTGTGTGTCATGTATGTATATATGTACATAATATATATATATATATATATATATATATATATATATATATACACGCACACATATATACACATCTACTTCTATCCTTTTAATGAGAGATTAAACCGAGATCCCATCTGCCTGAGTCGATGGTACCTCAAGTGGATGTAAACAATCTCAAGGCACTTAATGAAAAAAGTAAGGGAAGTTCCCTAGTGCCCTCGCAAAATTTCCCCTATTTAGTATGAAGACCACTATGGGTCTCCTGTGAAAAGAGGCAGTTGACCTAATGGAACTAACCCAGTCAACAAAGTTTGTGTGTGTTTATATGCTTAGGTAATGCATGGCCACAAGGGCCTTTTTAACCCTAGTTTTATATCCCAAATGTGTCCAACTACTTTGGGTGCCCTACAGGTTATTTTAAGGAGCATATGCAAGCTAGGGCATGGGATATCAGTTGCTTATAGGCTGCCTCAATCCATTCTAGACATAGGTGACAGACTTGGGTTGAATTTCCAATTTCCCGTACACTGATCTATATTATGCTTCAGTAGGGTCATGGAAGAACTCTGCTTGATGTGAATGGAAAAATCTGTTCTAAAGAGAGTCGATCAGAGTAGGATTCTAGGATGCTTTGTATGTTGGATATAGAGCACCCCTCAGCAGTCTGCAGCAGACTGTATGTAGTGATAGGGCTTTGATGTGACCTTCATAGTACATGTTTTTAATGCACTGTATTCTTTCTATGAGGTACCACTGTGGATGTTCCAGTTCATGTGCGTATCTGGTAAGGTACATGCTGAAAGGGGGCCTTGTATGCAATGATTGGTCTGATGAGGGCTAAGTACAATGGAATGATCACTTCCTTGGGCTTCAGTGCCATACCCTTGCTTTTATAAGTTGATCAACACAGAAGGATGGATTTCCTTACCATCTTAGATACATGTTGGTTGAAAGCCAGGTTACATGGGTGCCAGAACCACAGATCTAGGTGGAGGGGGAGCCCCCCCCACACTTTTACAGCTGCAAGATCTGTCGTAAAAAAATTTAATGAAGTGGAGTTTTCACGCTAATGTGGATTCGCACGCGGAAGTTAAACTAACTAAACTAGCTGTTCTTGTTCTCTTATTGCTCTGTGTTACAGGAGTTATGCTGCTGCTGTTCTGTTGATGCTGCCAGAGCAGAGTCATGCCAGTAAGTAGAGTTTTTTGTTCTTTTATTTGCAGGAATTATGCTGCTCCCCTTGTGTGTCTGTGTGTAAAATGCCTCCAGTTAGGTATACCTGGTGGTTAGTGTTACTCTGGCTCAAACAAGAGCCTGAATTCCCTACCCATACCACCACTTGCAATTCAGGAAGTTGAGTCCATAGCTCTCAACTGTCCAGACTTTCACAGGATATTTGGCTCATACTTTTGTTCTGTTCCTCTTAAAATTTGTTGTTTTCTGGTAAATCAGTGGAAACTGAATTCACTAAGTAATAATAGCCCTTTAAGTTTCAGTCTTCCTGTCTTTCAGGAAACACATGGTAACACAAAACACTTTATTTTAACAACTTTCTAAGATTATACTAGCAATATTTAAAATGTGTCCCTGGTTTTGGGCCTTTGACCCTCCTCAAATAAATTTTGGCTTTTTCCAGATTTCTTGTGCTGCAAAGTTGAGAGATTTAGTTGAGTGTAAAGTAGATTTTACAATAAGCAGAGAGCTTCAGGAGAAGAGAAGTTTAGTGCTGCTTATGCTAAGTTGCTTGCATTGTTAGTAGCGCAACAGGTAGTATTCTTGCTTTTGATGCAGAAGGCTGTGGGTTCTCCTCGCACAGTATGCAGATGGATCGCCGATACTGTACTGTGTTGTACTTTAAAGGGCATGGGTGCTGCAGTCCTGTGAATGTCCTCCTTTGGAGGAGTTACCTAGTGACAATGTTTCTGTTATCAGTTAGCCATCCATTCCCCATTGCAAAATTAGTAGCTTATAATTTTTTTAATGTAGCATAGGCAATTCATTCTTCAAGGGCAACAGGCACTTTATATTTCATTGTTTCATCTACAAATAAAAAGTTGTTTGCTAGCAGCAACCTCTTCATTTGTTACAGTTCCCTTTAATGTGGAATTATTTAAATGACGTACTTCTGCAGAGATTTAGCATATTTACCGATATTGGTAGATTGTAATGCCAGAAGTTTGAGTGGCCTTTTATGGTTGACATTTTCTGAAATGGGTAGTTTTGTCATTATTGGTTCATACATTTTGTCTCATTGCTTACTAGAAGACTGTTCCAAACTACAAATTTAAAACACATTCTAACGAGGTGCTGTATTCAGGGTTGCCAGACATCCCTATTTGGGCGGGACTGTCCCGAGATCAGCAGCCTGATCCAGAGTCCCGCCCTGCCAGTTTAAATCCCGGCCAGCCTCCGCTTTGTTTTTTTTTTTAATTTATTTATTTATTTTTTTTTTGATTGTCCCGTATACCTGGCATACGGGCTAACACGGAGCTTCTTGTGTTCCACATTAAACACGAGAAGCTCCGTGTTTAGCGAGTTTTGATTGGCTCATATGCCGGTATACGGGCCAATCAAAAATTGCTAAACACAGAGCTACTTGTGTTGAATGCAGAACTACAATGCATTAAACATGAGAAGCTCCGTGTTTAGTGCAGATCTACTGAGCGAGCTCAGTTCTTTAATGTGAGAGACCTTCTTACTTTTTTTTTTTTTTTTTTTTTTTGCCCCTACCTGGGGGGCTGGAAATCTGGCAACCCTGGCTGTATTCTACAAGGAATATATTTTAATACAATCAGGAAGGTGGATCAAAGAAAGCAAACATGTATGCTTATTCACAGGATGCTGGAAATCAAAATAGGGGAAGAGACCAGTCACCAATTGAGTCCCCCAGCGTTCAGTGTTGAGACTGTTTGGCATCTACATCTCAAAAGTAGAAGAAAATACCAAAGGGCCTTGGCCGACTAAGTTTGAGATTACTTCAAACTAGGAGCAATTATTGAATCCCCAAATGACGTAGCCATCATGCAGGAAGGTTTGTCCCAAACAGTGACTGGTGCCAGAATCATGAATTGAAACTAAACTCCAAGAAATACATTATCGTAACCCTTGGGAAGTCATCTACTCCAAGGAACTGACAAATTGACAATGCCCCCTGAGAACTGACCCAATTGTTTGGCATTTGAGAACTTGTGTGTACAGTGTCCTAACTTTTGACCAAGATATGCCCAGAGTCATAAGAAAGTCTTTCTATATTGCGCAGCTTGTAAACAAATTAATGTTGACTAGATCTAGAGATGTTATTGTCCCCTTTTACAATGCCCTCATTAGGTCAATCATTTTGTATAATGCCAACTTTGGCATGTATCTGTCCAAACCCATGCAACAATTGGAATACCCACAGAGATACCTTACTAAAAGGATACACGTCCTAAACAACAGGACTTGCACGGACCACCTTAAAGATTTATCACTATACTCTGTATCCTACAGAGTGCTTAGAGGTGACATGTCTGGCATACAAGGCATCCTCCAACCTAATACAGATGGACCTACTGAACATCAGCAAGTCAAATGACATCAGAAATGCTCAGTTCAGGTTTCTAAACTGAATGTTGTGGAGAGATGGATGTGTATCGGCGGCTACTACTGTTCTAGAACAGACTATCCATTCAAGTAAAACAAAGCTCATCCCTGTCCATATTCAAATGCAACTTGGATCTAACGATGGGTAATAGAAAATGTACTCGAGGATTGCCCCTCATGCCACTAATGGACAGAGGCAGTTCCTAAATGCTGCATCCCTTACATGGGTCCCCTCAAATTATCTATGGTATGATCACATTTATTTTCACTAGGGCTAATATACAATTATCAGCCATGGGATAGGCAAGACCAATCAGGAAATGTTAATTCAAGCACCAAAAGGGAAATTTGCCAAGTTTAAAACATTCCCTAAGTGAACCCATGTCGTGGTAGTAAATTTAAAAAAATTGCCCCCCCCCCCTCCAAGTCTTCAACAGCTTCCAGCTCCTCTGGTTCTGAAATCCTTTACTACTGTGTCTATTCTTGGGGTGTGTTATCAGGAAGGTAGCATGCTGGGTTAGCTGACTTCCCAAAGTGTTTTGTTATGCATTACTTGGCATTTACTTTTAAAGTGGCTTTGGTACTAGTTTATTTTTTGTGTTCCTCCTTCCTGGAGGATATTTGTGTCTTGTGTAGATGACTGCTCCCAGGCTGCAATCTGCAACCATGGTCAGTCAGAGGCCCTTGATATTGGCCTTGACATCCGATAAGTAATTCCAGAAAGGAGTGGACCCAGCACAGATCCCTTAGGGACTTTGCCAGTGACTGGCCTCTTTGTGGAGGGAGACTCCCCTGTCTTATTCTTGGTTCCTTTCCAAGAGCCAGCTGGCTTCCCTGCATGTAACATAGGATGGGTAGCATTCTTCCATGTCTGTGAGGACCAGGTCTAGTATGTTTGCTTCCCTAGCAGGCATATGAACTGTCTGGTCCATGGTGTCTGTGATTACAAAATCTAGAAACTTCTGGACTTGCAAGTTTGAGGTTGTGTGTGATTCCCAGTTTATAGTGGGGTGGTTATAGTTGCCCATGAACATGGTAATGGGTTGAATGGTGAGCGTCTCCAGTGAGTTTACATACACACGTGTGTGTGTGTGTGTGTGTGTGTGTGTGTGTGTGTGTGTGTGTGTGTGTGTGTGTATATGTATGTGTATACACACACATATATATATATATATATATATATATATATATATATATATATATATACACACACACCTATACATAACACACATGCGTGTGCATATGTACTGTATGTATGTGTGGGGTGTGTGTGCGCGTACTCACGTGGGTATGTCTAGAAATAGTGTTTATGTATATAGTAGTAGTAATAAAATAAAAACACTAGTTCAAAGTTCACAGTCACTGAAACACAATGCATTGATGCTAGCTCTTTTCATCACCTAGTTGGTGTAATGGTTAGTGCGCTTACCTCACAGTCAAAAGGGTCAGAGTTTGAGTCCCACCTTTGAATGGGAAATTGGCTAGTCTTAAAATGGCTCATGAGGGAAGCTAACCTATTACTTGCCTATGAACCTTTGAGTGATTTGACAAAGAAAGGGAAAACAAAATAGTTTTCTCTTCCAGTTATTAAACCCAAATGTTTTTTGATTGCAGAGACAGCACGACAGTTCAAAGTATTACTTGGGCCTCTAGCACCTGAAGAAGAAGAGGAAATAGGTGGAGCCAAAGTAGGTCAGCCCCTCAAAACAGCATGTGTTAACATTACAGATAAGATATGTGGCTTAACCAAGTATGGAAATAAGGTACATAAGGAAAGCTGAGCTGGTGGGTGAATGCAGACGTCCACTAAGTCGTCAAAAGAAAGGAAGAGTGCAGGAAAAAGTGTGAGGTATGAAAGGTGGACCAGACTTGGAAGGAATACTGGTTAGCTAACGGAGGCTAAAAGAGGAATTGCAATAGTGTAAAAAAAAAAAAAAAGGCATCAGAGCTTCTGGAAAGTAACTCAGTAAATGGCAGAAATGCATTTTATCAGGTAGAAAGGCAAAGACATCAAAATAAAGAAGATGACCCTTCTTAAGGAATGCTAGCAACAGCCTGCTTTCCAGTCCACAGGTTATTACAGGCAGATGCAAGAAGTACTTCAGCAGCTTTTGAATGAAGAAAGCCAGAAAAGATGTACTGCTCAGACACAACCTAGGATACTTCTTTATGGTGGGCTCCTTTTTTGAAAGAAGCGCACGAAGGAAAATGAAGTCAGTAAAACCGTAAGGTCAGATGAAGTTACAGCAGATGTGATAGATTTTGGAAGAGATGGGTGGGAGAAATGGCTTGTGAGGGTACTCATAGCAGTACGGAAATAGAGGCATATCCCAGAGAATAAGTATACTAGTGCCAGGGTTCAAGAACAAAGGGGAATTTACATAACTGTAGACAGTACAGAGGTATCAAACTCTTGCCACACTGCATGAAAGTTCTGGAGAGGGTGACTGACAGATGGAACATGGAATAATTCCGAGGACAATCTGCATATCAGTGTCCTAGAGATGAGAGCAGTACTTCTAGTGTTGCAGTCCTTTCAAGACTCTTCCTTTGGGGTCCATTGAGATACAGACAGACATGTCCATAGTCTGGTACATCAACAAACAAGGAGGAACCAAATCTTACCCCCTGTATCAAGAGGCCCTGAGAGTATGGCAGTGGGCAACATCCACCCAGTGCTTTTTGATAGCAGCGCATATCCCGGGGACATCCAACATCCTAGCAGACAAATTGAGCAGGGCAATTCTATTGCCTCACCAGTGGTCCCTAAAGAAAGCTGTAGCGGAAAGGATATTCCACAAATGGGTCCAGCCTTGCTAGGATTTTTTTACCACTCCCACAAACATGAAATGCAGCAGCTACTTTTCCCTAATTCCCCCTCAAGGGGATGCCTCGGGATGCAGTTGTTCACGATTGGCCCCTGGGTGGTCTTTGCTTTTCCATCATTTCCACTGGTACCCAATGTTTTACAGAAAGCCAGTGCTCTAGGAAGGACAATCATTCTAATAGCCCCCTACTTGCCTTGCAAGATTTGATTCGCCTTTCTTTAACCCCATCTGTTGGAAGAACCTTGAATCCTGGACACAGTTCCAGACCTCCTGATTCACTCATCCATACATTCAGTCCCTCAAATTGACAGCTTGGCTGCTCCACTACCAAACACATAGCCAGGCTACAGAATCTATCAGCTACAGTACAGCATACTTTGTTATCCTGTAACAAATTATCTACCAGAAAGTTATATCTCAGCAAATGGAAACTGTTCTCAGTATGGGCATTACAAAATATTGATCTTTAGTGTCGGTATCCTCTATTTTGGAATTTTTGACTATGCTTTTTAATGAAGCGACAGCCGCCACTACCATTCAAGTTCAGTTGGCTGCAATATCTAACTTTCATCTTGGTGATGAAGGATCCAATATCATGTTACACAGACTTTCCAAGGTGTTTCTCAAAAGTACTATACATTTGTGACCACCCATTAAATCTCCAATTACTCTGTGGAATCCGAATTTTGTTCCTTCTAGAATCATCCTCCCTCCCTTTGAACCAGCCTCCTCATATGACCTAAAGCATCTCACATGGAAAACCATATTTCTAGTAGCCATTACTTCCACTCGGAGGGTTTCAGAGTTACAGGCCTTGTCCATTAAACCCCCATATCTACTTGTTCATAATGATAGTTTCTCTTCGGACTAATCCCCCTTTTTTTTTTTTACCAAAAGTATGTTCAGAAACTAACCTCAATTAGTAGATTTGCCTGTCTTCTTCCCTAAATATGGCAGTAAGGTAGAGTATATGCTGCACAAGCTTGATGTTCACAGACAGCCTTGATTCTATCTAGATAGGACCAAGTATTTCTGGAAAACAGAACAGCTCTTCGTTTTTGTCTCAGATTCCAAGAAAGGAGCTCCTGTTTTGAAAACCACTTTATCAAAATGGTTATCTGATTGTATTTCCTTTACTTACAGTTCAGTGAATATACCGCTACAGAACAAAATAAAGGCCCACTCAACTAGAGCTGTCTCACCTCTTCATCCTTTACTGCCAAATTACCAATGGATACTATTTGTGCAACAGCCACTTGGTCAAGGCCCGCATATCTTTATCACTCATTACAAAGCAGGGCCTCCAGGGACAGGGCTTCCTTTGCTTCCACTTTCCTGAAGAATATACCCCCGTGAGCCACCCAAGAAAGATGGACGCTAATCCATCAGTAAGAATGAAGGCGAGATAGGACAACTTCACGTAAAGAGGTTATGTACTCACCATAACGTTCCATGTGAGTTGTTCATCTCACCTTCATTCTTAAGTCCCACCCTCCAACCCCCATCCAGGCTTCTTGAGGACTGAAATTTAAGGCAAAGCGTGGCTGCATGTGATCCTTATCCAGTGTTTTCTATACTATTAGTATGTCAAGAGTGGCATATATTTTTAATAGCAGCAAGCAAGATTTGAGGGAATCACCAGTGCATCATGGGATAGAGAGTAGGCCATGAGCTGGTTGAAGACCTCAAGCTTTTGCATTTGACCGAGTCAGAGCCGAGGTTCGGCTCCAAACCCATCGGTAAGAATGAAGGTGAGATGAACCACTCACATGGAACTTTATGGTGAGTACATTTTCTTTTGTGATAATTTTATGTGGTTAAGTTTCAAAGTGCAAACCTAATATTACCTTGTGCATCAGTGTTTCTGTACATTGAAGAATAATATATGCTCATATCTGTCTGTCTCTTGTGCTGCACAAACCCTTATACATGCAACTATTTAAATGCATTTTGTTCAGATTTCTGTGATCTCATGAAATGCAGCACAAAGGGGGATTGTAGAAGTGTGGTATTTGCCAGAAATCTCTGGAAAATTGGGAATAGGAGAATTTTACCTTTTTCCCTGGCATTGTTTGATCTCAGAGTTGGCATATTTAAGTCTGTGCAAGTGTAGAGGACACAGTCCTCCATGTGGGCTTACTTCAAATTCCATACTCCCAATTAAAACATATCAAGAAAAGGTAAATCTTCTTTTATCATTTATCATAAAGCCAGATAATTAGATATTAACAGCTGCCCATACTGACCCATGGTCCCATCCCTTTTTCATTCTGTTACAGACATTTGTGGACCCCTTTGTCTCCAGTGCTGCCATTTACTTTGGTAGTGGGTGCCAGAGCCTAACCATCCTGTTGGTTAGTCTTGCCCTACTCCTCCTGTGCACATCAGTATAACTCTGTGATAATTTGGGGACTCCAGGATAGGAGCCAAATGCAGTGAGTTTGTCTGAAAAAGCAGGTGGTGGTTTGCTTGTTCAGTTACTTTGTAGATGTAATAAGTTGCCTTTCTTTGTAAATCAACTGCTGCATAGTCCTGAATGGTGGGCAGCAGAGCTGTTGCTGTCACCCTCCTCTCTTAACAATCATGGGTAGAAATTCCAGAGTTTTCTGTGTAATATTACACTTTTCTGCATATTGATATTTTCAGTGGATTTTTTTTAAATAAAAGACTTTTGTTAATGTGCATGTTTTGGAAAATGCAATGGTTTTAAAAATCTATTGCATATTTGCAGTCAAGTCTGAGGACTTGCCTGAAATTGATATGTATTTATGCTTCATTCAGATAGTTTATTATGGTGCATTTTATTATGGTGCATTTTTGTTTCATATGTAAGTGAAGGTTGACTGACTTGAGGAATTTTAGAAACACACATTGTAACTTAAGAGCATTGTACTGTAACAAAAATTCTGAACATTCAAGCCGAGCAGCATTCTAACAGCATTACTCTCTCTCTTCATTTGCTTTATGAGTGGAATGCTTCTAATAACATTTGGTTCACTCATGGCACCTTCCTGTAGGTGTAAAATGTACTGGTGAAATTCATGTAAAGAAAACAGAGGTGAGGATGCTGACTGCTTTATAGGCAGGTGTGTACTCTTTGATAAGTGCACATTTGCTCCACTGGTTGCATAAATTTGATTAGCTACAAAGCAATGCCTTTTGTAGGCAAACTAGTATAAGTTTAATGGTTTCTGATTACCCTGAATGGCCAGTCATATGTTTGCAGATTGACAAAGCAAGTGCTTTCTTTAAAGGGTGGCAATGCCCCACAGCCATGCATTTGCCTTCCATAAAAGTATAGCTTCAAGCGTTACTGTCTCATGGGACTCCACAGTGCAGCACCTTGAAGTCTGAAAGCACCCCCCCAACACACACACACACACACACACACACACACACACACACATTCTGTTGAAATTGCAGGTACTGAATAATAGTAGTTCGGCCACATGGTTTGCCAAACCCCAGCTGTTCGGAGATTCTGAACACTGGAATAATAAATACCCCCCCCCCCCCCCCAGTCTCTTCTGTAAACAGTCACTATCTTGGCCAAACTTTGCAGTAGAAGTGGAGAAAAGTAGAGAAAAATGGACAGTGACTATCTCAAACTTGTTTCAGCATTGTGCAAGCGTTACCACCTCTGAAAGATTCCACCACTGGAAGCTGCAACTCCCATCCAGCAACAGCAGATAGATATCGAGTGCAGAACCACGTCTGGAAACAAAAAGTACCATCAGTAACAGAGTGAGTGAATCTGGTGACATTCCACAAATTCTTCGCTTCTATTATCTTGACAACTAGTGGAAAAGTTTGCTTCGGTTCTCCAAATAATTTCTATTAAGTTATAATGTTAAGTTGTCATTCTCGCCTTCATTCTTGCTGGATGGGTTCGGAGCCGATCCTCGGCTCCGACTCGGCCTATACTATAGCTCGAGAGCTATTTTTACCGGCTCGAGGCAGCCCTATATCCCACAATACCATGTGCTAACTCCCCAAATCTCGTTTGCCGCTAAGCTGCAAGGTTGCCTTTTTTTACCGGCTCAGGTCAGTAAAGGAATTTTCAACAAAGTTTTCTATTTTTGGAGGTAGTTTACTAAGTAATTTTCCCTACTTTTGTTCCCTATCGATATTATACTTAATAGTGTTTGTTTCGTAAGCCCTACCCACTCCTGTAGTTAGGCCTACAGGCTTTAGTTTTTCTGTTTACTCACCCCTGTGTGTGTGTGTTGTTGTTTTAGTCAGCTCGCTCATCTCCCCCTTGTGTGTAAGTGAGTGTGTGTGCTGATTGAATGACTGTCTTTAGGGCAATGTCCAAAGACGTTAAGGTCTCGGGGTTCACGAAGTGTGACTCGTGCTGTCAGAAAATGTCTCTGACAGACTGTCACACTTCTTGTGTCTATTGCTTGGGGCCTTTACACCTGCAGGACTCCTGTTCCGTTTGTCATGGATTTAGTTCAAGAGTTCTGCAGGAAAGGCATAACAAGCTCATTCTACGGGGCTTGTTAAAGCCTGATGACTCCCCGTCCAAGCCTGGCTCGGGGAAGTCATCAAAAACCGCCAAACCCTCGGCTCCAGCTTCTGAGCCGAGGGCTGGTGTTGTTGAGACAGCTCCGAGGCGAGCAAAGTGGGTTCCGCTTCAAAACCATCATCGGAGCTGCCCCCAGCGCACAAGCGCTCTAGGTCCCCTTCTTTAGAGTCCGTCAGATCAGCTCCGAGGTCTCCCCTCCTATCGGAGCGGAGTCATAGGACTCATTCATCGAGGTCTTCCAGGCTCTCCGATCACAACATCGAGAGGGTGGTCAGTAGACTCATAAAATCTCAGGCGCTGGCCCAAATGCTTCAGAGCCCATCTCACCAGACTGTCGCTCCTTCGACACAGTTATCCATTCCTCCTCCGACTCATCTCTCGAGTTCGGAGCCGGAGTTTGTCGGATCCGTGACCTTGCCCACGTCCGAGCAGATACCCCCTCCTTCGGCTCCGGTGTCGTCTGCTCTGACCTCTTTATTGGTTCCGTCCATGGAGAGGTCCGGGCGCCGGGACTCCATTGTCGGCTCCGAGGGGGCGAGTGGCATCAGACCCTTGTCCGACCCTGCTCTCCCTCTCGGAGCTTCGGCTCTGGTTAGTTCGGCCCCGACATCATTCTTGGAGCCTTCTCTGTTGGTTCCGGGGGTGGTTCCAGCCTCTTCGTTGCCGGAGCTACCTTTGGTGTCTGATGGGGGAGCTTTCGAGGTGATGAGGAATGTGCTGGACCCAGTGTCCACTCCAAGGTGAAGTTCTGCGGCTCCTCCCTCTGTAGTGCCTGTTACGGTCTCTGGCCACCCTCCTATACCCGACAGCAGAGATCCAAGGCGTAAGGTACCCACTTTGGGTGTCCCCTCCTCTTCCTTGGGTTCCCCTGAAGTTTCAGGGGAACCCCCTAGGAAAAGAAAGTGCAAGAGGAAGCACATAGACTCCCCCGAGTCTGTCATGTCTGACACCGACTTGGATGAGTCTGAGGGTTCCCCCAGATCCCCCTCTGAGGATGTCTCCATTTCAGACATCCTGGAGATCCTAAGACAGAGGGGAAATTGGTCCACTCTCAAACCTTCCGAGGACGAGTCTGTTTACCTTGACTCCTTTGGATCTCGCCCTTCCACCTCCTGGGTGTCTCCCCCTTTCGACCCACTAATGGAGGTAGTGGCTAGAAAGGCGTGGGCAGCTCCTGATTCAATGGAACTTACCCCTAGGAGACCTTCTAAATTTATTTCTGCACCAGATGACAAATCCTTTCTCACCAAAGGTGTTTCAGTTGATGCTATGGTGGTAGCAGCAGCCACTAAGAAGGAATTAGCTGATCCTTCTGTACCTGTTCATCCTCCTAACAAAGAGTCCAGGACCATGGACAGGTACGGCAAGTGGACCTTTGCTTCAGCGACATTTTCTATGCGATCGCTGAACTATTTACGTCATTTCACCCGCCTTCAGAGAGACTTGCTCACAGAGCTGGGTGAAACGGTACAGGATCCTTCTGCTGCGGGGTTTAAGGACAAAATAAACTCTCAGCTGGCTGCCCTGAACTCTATTGTTAACTCCTCCATGCGGCTAATCTCTTATGCAGCCGATGGAGCAAGTAGGGCCGCTGGCACAGGCGTTGGGTTGAGACGTCATGCTTGGATGTGACTCTGTAACTTTGCCGACCCCTTCAAGGCATCCTTCACCAACACCCCCTTTGACGGTTCGGAATTGTTCGGGCCTCAGGTGAAGAATACCCTCACCAGATGCGAGCAATATGGTAAGACTCTCTCTACCATGGGAGTCCATTTTTCCACGCCTTCTAGACCTTATCCTAAGGGGCAGAGGGGTGGAAAGATGTGGTTCCGCAAACCACAGGCAGTTGCGCCTGCCGCACGTGGTGAATTTCCCCCTAGAGGCAGAGGGGGGAATAATAACAGATGCCGCCAAAGGGCCGAGCGGGTCCAGAGAACCAGGGTTCCAGGGAATCTTTCCCTGACCAACCTTTTCAGCATCCCTGAGAAGCTGCCTGACTGTCCGCCTTCGGAGGCAGTCGGGGGGAAGATTATCTCTGTACCCGGAAGCCTGGCAATCCATCTCCCAAGACACATGGGTACAGAAGATCATATCCGAGGGTTACAAAATTCCTTTCACTTTCCCTCCGGTACAACCGCCAAAACCCCTACCAGACGTACCACCCGCACAAAGGGGTTAGGCTCAGCTAGAAATAAAAAAGCTGTTAAACAAAAGAGTCATCTAGGCAGTCCCAGCAGATCAGCTAGGATCTGGAATCTACTCCAGATTCTTTTTGGTACCAAAAAAGACAGGAGATTGGAGACCCATTTTGGACCTCAGCAGGTTAAACAACTATGTATTAAAGACAAAATTTCAGATGGTAACACTGCAGTCCATTCTACCCTTTTTGGGCAGAGACAACTGGATGTGCTTGTTAGACCTCCAGGACGCGTACTACCACATAAAAATACATAGGTGCTCCAGGAGGTTTCTCCGCTTCCGGCTGGGAGTCAGTCATTTTCAATTCAGGGCCCTGTCCTTTGGTCTCACCACAGCCCCCCGGGTGTTCACCAAATGTTTGGCAGTGGTCACGGCTCACCTGAGACAGAAAGGATTCCAGGTGTTTCCATACTTAGACGACTGGCTCATTTCCGCTACCACCAAACAGGATCTCATAATGGCCAGGGATTATACTATCTATCTTTGCAACAGCCTGGGTATTTCTATAAATTTTTCTAAGTCCTCCTTGTCGCCTTGTCAATGTAGAAACTTTATAGGAGCCGTATTAAACACCACAGAAATGTCTGCAACATTACCACCTCAGAGAGTGACAGACATAAGGCGGAATGTTCAGCTTCTGTTTCAGCCCAGCAGAGTCCAAGTCAAGCTAGTATTGAAAGTGTTGGGCCTCATGGCAGCGGCGATTCTTCTACTTCCATTAACCCGCTTCCACATGAGACTCCTTCAGTGGATGCCTGTTTTCTCAGTGGTCCTTTCAACAGCTGCCAATGACCCACAACATTTTGATAACACCATCTTGCAAGAAACATCTCTCCTGGTGGATGGTTTCCCCTCAGCTTTTTCAGGGCAGACCCTTTGTTCTCCCCCCTCCAGTTGCCACTGTCACAACGGATGACTCCCTGATCGGGTGGGGGGGGGGCATTATCAGGGCAGGATGGTCCAGGGCACTTGGCAACAGTCAGAATGCCACCTGCACATAAATGTCCTGGAGATGAGGGCGGTGCTTTTGACGTTGCAGGCCCTTCACAGCTCTCTTCCCATGGGGACTATAGCAATTCAAACGGACAATATGTCTGTGGTGTGGTACATAAACAAGCAGGGCGGAACAAGGTCCTACCCTCTCTGTCGAGAAGCACTCAGACTTTGGCAATGGGCGATTTCATCTCAACGGTTTCTGATAGCAACGCACATCCCCGGGAAGTCCAACGTCATAGCAGACAGATTGAGCAGAACTATCCTCATGCCTCACGAGTGGTCTCTAAATCAAGCGGTAGTAGATGGAATTTTTTAGAAGTGGGGTCAGCCTTGCTGCGACCTTTTCGCAATGCCGCAAAACAGCAAGTGCCTCGACTTCTTCACACTTTTTCCTCTACCAGGCCAGCCCCTCAGAGATGCTCTTGTTCACGTTTGGCCCCGGGGTCTTCTTTATGCCTTTCCTCCTTTTCCATTGATCCCGCAACTAATTCAGAAAGCAACTGCATTGAGATCCAAAATGATCCTCATTGCCCCGTTTTGGCCTCGACAAGTTTGGTTCCCATTCCTGCACAAATACCTACTGGAACAGCCTTGGCATCTGGAAACCCTTCCGGATCTATTGACCCACCTCACGGGCAAGCTGCATCAGTCTCTACATTCCATCAACCTCACAGCTTGGTTGCTCCACTTCCAGCCATAGCAAGGCTTCCCCTTATTTCTCCTCCTGTTCGTGATATCATTCTGGCTTCCCATAAGTCCAATACTAGGAAGACTTATGCGAGTAAATGGAAGCGTTTTTCACACTGGGCACAAACTAGATCCTTAGAACCTTTCCATGCACCCATTCATGAGGTTCTAGACTTTCTGGCGGAGCTTTTTCATTCGGGGTCATCATCGGCCACTATCAGGGTACAATTAGCGGCTATTGCTAATTTTCATGTTGGACTCTCAGAAGCAAAAATTATGTCCCACAAACTCTGTAAAGCCTTTCTCAAGGGCATCTTGTTGCTCAGACCTCCAGTCAAAGATCCACCCCCACAATGGGATTTGAATTTAGTTCTAACCTCACTAATTCTACCCCCTTTTGAACCGGCAGCTTCTTGCTCCCTCAAGCTTCTTTCTTGGAAAACGCTGTTTTTAGTAGCTATAACATCTGCCAGAAGGGTATCGGAACTTCAGGCCTTGTCTGTCCGTCCTCCCTATTTGGTTTTTCATAAAGATAGGGTAACACTCAGAACAAACCCTTCCTTCCTACCAAAAGTGTTATTGGAAGCAAATCTAAACCACTCCATTGATTTGCTCGTCTTTTTCCCAGACTATACAAGCAGGGCTGAACAAAAATTACATTCATTAGATGTTCATCACCAATTACGGTATTACCTAGATAGGACAAAACAATTCAGAAAGTCAGACCAGCTCTTCCTCTCTTATGCTGCAGGCAAGAAAGGGCTTCCAGTATCGAACGTTACTCTTTCCAGATGGCTGACATCTATTATTACCTTGATCTATGAGTTGAGACACAGGCAACTACCCTCTAGGCCTAAAGCTCATTCAACCAGGGCACTATCAACTTCAATGGCTTTTCAAGCAAGGTTACCACTAGATGCCATTTGTGCAGCAGCTACATGGGCGTCCAAACATACCTTTGCCCATTACAAGCTTGATCTAGCCTCCAGAAATAGAGCTGATTTTGGTTCCACTGTACTCGGGAGTCTGTTCCATTGAGCCACCCAGGACTAAGATGCTAGGGACGCTGTCCCATCCAGCAAGAATGAAGGCGAGAATGACAACTTAACATTAAGAAGTTATGTCTTACCATAACGTTCCATGTTAGTTGTCTTCTTCTCACCTTCTTTCTTGCGTCCCTCCCTCCTGCCCCCTAGCCTGGATAGACTCGAGGTTCTGAGTCCTTCCATTTCTGGAGATGCAATATGTTGCATCTTTCATGGTAGTGTTACTAGCAGGTAACCTGTACTCGTAAAAGAGGATTATAATATTATTATTATTATTATAATATTGCTTTTTATACTATGTCTTCGCTTCCAAATGAGATCTGGGGAGTTAGCGCATGGTATTGTGGGATATAGAGCTGCCTCGAGCCGGTAAAAATAGCTCTCGAGCTATAGTATAGGCCGAGTCGGAGCCGAGGATCGGCTCCGAACCCATCCAGCAAGAAAGAAGGCGAGAAGAAGACAACTAACATGGAACGTTATGGTAAGACATAACGTCTTATTATGTGATTACATATACCAATGCTTTGGAATCTTCCTAAAATATCACATAGTTGTAACCTGTTTTTCAAAGATTAGACTTATTTGCTGCGGTAGCATTGTCGCCTCACAGTAAGACGCTGTCCAGTTCGATTCTCAGAGCGTCTTCTGCGTGGAGACGTGCGTGAATGGGCGTACCTTCGTTGAAGGTTGTGCATCAGGGCTGGTAACTCGGCACTTAAAAATCAACTACCAATCATTAGCGGACAGGAGTTCCGCTGTGGCGACCCCTAACCGGGAAAAACCGAAAGACACAAACAGACTGATTTGCTGCAAACAGAAGCAGTACACTAGGCCATAAGATTTCAGATATGGGTGTGATTTTTTTAAAGGTTGTACGATGTCAAAAAAAGAAAAGCAAGTAGAGACTAGAGTTGTCTGACCTGGGTAAGTTTGGATGACATATGTTTTCCTTAAAGAATTTTCTGGCTCTAATAAATTACAATGCTTTGATCACAAGTCTGGGTATGGATGCTGCAAATGTTCATGTTTCCATACACCTAAACCTATTCCATAGGAACTCTAGGATTTCAGGCAGGCAAGTTTCACTCCAGTTTTCAGCTCTCCTGTTTGGAGTCCTTTACAGATGGTGGAGAGGGGGGGGGTCTTTGCCTTCAAATGTGGCACACCTCCATTTTAAGCTATTTTTCTTTTGTTTTGCAAAAACAGAATGATCACACAATAACTGTACAGCAGCAGTAACAGAATTGAACTGACCCCAAATAAAATAACATGTATGTGGTCTTGGTTTGAATGGCTGCTAGTCTGATCTTTTATGATCCAATTGTATATCAATGGCTCTCTGTTATTTATATAAATTTATACTTAGTTATAGGCAGCAGTACATTCTTATCTTTAGAATATATTTCCCCTAGAAGCGTTCTCCCAAGTAAAGTTTTTAAGACTCTTAGCGCCACAATGTGGCTTTCATTTTATTTAGTCATACCTTTGTAACTTGGGGATGTTGTCTGAAGAGGACACGCTTATTCCATTTTTATAGTGGAGTTCCCATCTGCTTACCATTGAGACCCTTCCCTTCTCTGCATTCTATTTCGACCAACACATCTTTAACTTGTGCATCGTCTGGCACCTTAACTGATTTCCAAATCACATGATAGCTCTGTTAAGTACCATCATAGTGAAGAAAAGATTTCTGTCTGTACTTAATACGACCACATCAGCAGTTAATCTTAGAAAGAGCAAAGTCCTAGACAAATGTTTGAGTAAGATGGCCAGGAGACTGCATGAAACCTTTTAACTTGCAACATGACCAAAACAAAAATGTTTCTAAGAGCCCCTTTCTCCACTCCCACAACTCCAACATGCTACCAGTGGAACAGCATACTAGTCCCATGTTTCTACCTTCTTCTAAAACCATGAAAAAGAGAACTTGCAAGGAGACCTTGCCAACACAATAGACTACTCGTGTAACTCCGCTACTGGTGGATGACTCTGCTGTGGTCATTGCTGGTTCCTCAGACCATATACTTTTTTTTCTCCAGATCCTTCTGGTGTAACCTCTTTAGCCAACATAATCAGGGGGTCAGCCATGTCCTTTGCTGCTATTTAGATACTCGCGTTGGGCATGGAATAGCCAGTCTTGTTGGCCTCTCGAAGATGGAGTGGGGAAATCTCTACAGAGTCAGGCTGAGATCCGTTTTGAAGCGCATTAGAAGCGACTTTCTTCTTTTAGAGATGTACCTAGAAAAGAGAGATGGATGATTAAGCATTTTTTTTCATTTGACTGTGTTCCTCTGTTTTAGCCAAACCACTAAAGTCTTCCTTAAGGTTTATTGCCATCATTGCAGTCTGTGAAAGGTGTCTGGAATTTTTATGGAAAAAAATGTAGGTAGGTTTATGCTGTTAATTTGTTGCTCAGATAAGTTCCCTTTGGGTGAAAAACTTCAGTTTTAAAAATTGTTTATTTAAAAACACTTTTCTGTTCTGTAAAGTTATTTTAAAGGTAAGAGTTTGAGTTTTAAATGATTGTTACAAGCCTGTATTATACTTTTATGAAAGCACTCATTTTTTTTGTTTTTGTTTGTTTCCTCTCAAGTAAAACGTTGTTTAAATAAACTTTTTTCTTGTGTAGAAATGTTTTATTTTCTGAGACTGGCAGAGTGTTTTTAAAGTGATTTTTACCCCATTCTTATGAGGAAAAAAGAGACACTTAAAGACAAGTTTTACTGTGTTTTGCCCTGGGGAAAAAGGCACCATTTTTGACTTTTTTTCATAGAACAAATTGTCATCCCACCTTCCAGCCACAAAAAGAAAAAGTTAAGCCACAAGTGCAGGTGGGGTGACTCTGCTGTTGTTATTGGTTCATCCTCAGACCACTCATCTTTTACCCTGGAGCCATCTGGTTCATAGGTTCAGAGGTAGGTACTAGGCTATCGGCCGAAGGGCCTACGTAAGCCTAGCCAACAAGGTTCCCTGGCTTACGCCACCCAAGAAAGTTATTTTCCTGTGCCACTGTCGAGCATACACACAGAAGTGATCCCGGGGTGTATTTCCTATTTCCCATCCACTCATCAAGATTTTTCCCCATCGTTTATCAGATTGTTTGTTTCCCTGGGCATTTTTCTTACCCTTCTTCCCGGTTTGTACTACAAAGACTTCTGACCCATCTTCTACTGCAAATACTTGCGCTTTCTTTTTCTTTTTGCTATTAAAATGCCTTTCGGCATGTCTTGCATATTCAAGTAATGACTGTAATCTACTTGTACGATGATCTACCATGTGCTTTGCAATAAAGCTGCTAATGGGAGCAATACTGCCTTTTAAGAATGCATTCTTTAGCTGTTGCTCATATGGGGAATCATGTGTTTGATCTTCAGGTACCTGCATTCCACAATGGTTATTAAAACATTCTAATAATCTAGCATTATATCTATCAACAGTTTCACCTTTTTGTTGTATGCACTGATTAATGCAAGTCCAATCAGCCCTAGGCTTCCATTTCTCAGAGATTCGATCCGTTAGACCTTTCACTCTGTTGTCCAGTTCTGCATTACTGTGTAGGAGTGGTCTAAGCTCTGCGTCATGGGGATTCCAGTTGCCACTGATCATGTGCCAATCTGGACCTACAATTTGTCTAACTACTTTTTCTACTTCTTCTCCATTCAAATGGTAACTTAACCTCATGCCCTGTAAGTCTTCTAAGAATTTTATAAAATTAACTTTTGGATGGGGAATTCCCTCTGTGGCTTTCTGGATGTCTTCGGTGTCCACGGTCTATATACTGAAGAGTCGGATCCTGTCTTGCCTGTGGATTTGGTACTTCTATGAGTGGACATATCTCCTCCTCACTCATAGCTTGTGAATTTCTATTTATTTCATATAATTCAATATCCTCTCTCAAGTTGCGTGTTCGAGAACTGGTCTCGATAGGATCCCTGACAAATGGTTTTGATTTTGCAGGAACAGCTGGGTATAGCGGAGGTGGATCAGCTTGTCCACTCGCTTCATATTCCGGTAACTGATGCGGAAGGGAGGGAGGGGCTGTTGCTATTACCAAGTTATTATCTTCTTTGTCTAAGAACATTGCGTTTGAATTTTTAATCTTTTGTTCCCTGCGATTTGCTTCCTCAAGCCACCTGTGCGCCTGAGGGACTCCTAATTGCCGTTACTTTTTTAGCTGACCTTTCGCGTCTGTTTTAAGTTGTCTGACAAGTTTAATAAGTGAAGATTTATCTAAATTACCATCAAATTTGTATTTATCGACCCATTTTGTATAATACGTAACATTATCGGCACACTGTAATTGCATATATTTTGCGTCTTCTGTTAGGGGCGGGTCTTGGGAACTTTTCGTGCACGGATTTCCCATGTTGCCTCAGCTAAGCTAAAAATTGTTACATAACCCTTCTTATCACGTGGTGCCACGATTTTACACCTTTTCACAGTTTATCTAGAATAACTGTCTACCTATTCTGTTTCCCTGATCTATGACAAGACAGCAGTCTTTTTGTCCCTGGTCTGCACATGCAAATCTCCTTGACAAAACAGTACTGTAACAAGTCCCTGATCTAAAACAGAAAAAAGGTAAATTCCTCCTTACCTGACCCTCCGTGAGTTGATCCACCGGAACGTTGACTCGTCCTCCAATCCCAGATCAGAAACTGTGGCTGGCCTCTTTCGAACGACAATTCAGTCGGAGGTCTTTCAAAACAGAAGAGCCGATGTGGCCGCTTCTCCATACGGGTACATGCCACCGGCCCAATTCTGACCTTGGCCTAGAGTGAGAAGTACTTTCCAGTCCGAAGGACCAAACTGTCAAAGGAAAAATATACTTTAAAAATGATCAAAACACTGTAGGTTCAGGTTAAGGCACTTTAATCTTGCAGCAAGGAGACAAAAACGTGCTAATACAGAGTTTGTCTAACTAGAAACAGAAAATACTTTCATTTTTATACACTTTCTAATAAGACATTGCCTACCAAGCTGACATAACAGATCACAAGTCTTGTCATCATCATTTACTAATAATTGCTTTCATAAAATTCTGCTGATTTTTTTGTGAAACTTCCTAAGGAAAACTATGTGGCCTTGGCTACCACCGGTTAGATACATGCAATGTTACCATTCAAGGTACAATGGTTAATTCAAGCATATAAAGCAAGCAGTTCATTTCTCTAACCATCCTTAGCTTCTGCAGCTGCACATGTTCTCATACTTCGAACAGAGCTGATTGTTTAAAATCATTACATTTACAGGATATAACATTGTTCATTCATTCTCTCCTGACCTAGCAGATAAGCACCTGCTTCTCAAGTACATTTCCAAAAGGCATAAACATGAATATTGCTGTGCTAGCAATTACTAGGTCAGAGGGCATCTTGCAAGTTTTCAGAAAGCACACTGCAGTTTCAAAATGCATCTTTCCAGTCTCATATGAAACTCAATTTATACATAAAACAGTGCATATAAAATAGAATGAAAAACATGTTAACTTATTTAGTTTCTAATTAGCATTAAGCATACACACATTAATACATATTTTTCTGACATCCTCCAAAGAGGCCAATTTGCATATCAGTGCCCTACAGTTGAGAACAGTGCTTTTAGCATTGCAAGCCTTTCAGAATGCTCTCCCTTCAGGATGATTGCGATTCAAACAGCATGACCATGGTGTGGTACATCAACAAACGAGGAGGAGCCAGCTCTTACCCCCTGTGTCAAGAAGCACTCTGGGTTTGGCAATGGGTGATCTCTTCCAACCACTTTCTTATAGCAATGCATATTCCGGGGAAGTCCAACATGTTAGCAGACAAACTGAGCAGGTACATCTACTTCACAAGTGGTCCATCAACGAGAACGTGGCAAAATGGATTTTCAAACAGTGGGGCCAGCCTTACTGTGATCTCTTAGCATCTCCACTGAACAACAAGTGCTGCAGTTACTTTGCCCAAAATCCCCCACAGGGGGGGAATCACCGAGGGATGCTCTTCTGCACAAAAGGCCTCTAATCTACTTTATGCTTATCCCCCAAATTCCTTTGATCCCAATTTACATACAGAGAGCTGCCAGGTTGAAGAGCAAAGTCATCCTTATTGCACCTTATTGGCCTTGATGAATTTGATTCCCCTTCCTGTGGCCTCATTTAATGAATGAATCCTGGATTCTGGACCCAACTGAAGATCTACTGTCTCACCTGACAGTCCGGATATATCCAGACCTCTGCAATCTCAAGCTGGCAGCTTGGTTTCTCCATTTCCAGTAATAGCCAGACAATGTATGCTCTCATCACCTGTTAGATTTTATCGTCCCTTAAAGTATGTACAGGGAAACTTGATGCTAGTAAATCGAAATGATTTGTACACTGGGCACTTCAAAATCATGTGGAACCCTTGCCTTCTCTGATTCATAACATTCTTGATGCTATTTTTTAATCATGGAGTCCATTCTTCAACAGTTAAAGTTCAGTTGACAGCAATTTCTAATTTCCATATTGGATTTGCTGGCTCCTCGCATGTTTCTTATAAACTTTATAAAACCTTTTTACAAGGCACACTTCTGTTAAGACCTCCATTTAAAGCTCCTGCTTCTCCATGTGATCTAAATCTGGTACTTTAAGCCTTGGTCCATCCACCCTTTGAAATTGCATCATGACTGTGATCTTAAATTTCTTTCTTGGTTTTTGGTGACCATTACTTCTGCCAAACAAGTCTCTGAAATTCAAGCCTTCTCTGTGAAGCCCTCATATCTAATTGTTCACAAAGATAAGAGTTGCATTACGGACTGCTGTATCTTTTTTGCCAAAAATATTCAGTCTAATATTAACCAGTCCATTAATTTACCAGTTTTCTTTTGAACGTTTTCAGACGAGGGTGAATATACATTACATTTATTGGATGTTCATAGGCTGCTGCATTTCCATTTGCATAAAACAAAGGACAACAGAACTACAGAGCAGTTATTTGTTTCATTTGATGATGTGAAACTGGGTAAACCAGTGTCAAATGTCACTCCAGCCAGATGGCTTACTAGCTGCATTTCTTGTGTTTACAACAAATTGGATATCCCTTTACCAAAGCAAATACATGCTCATTCAGCCAGGTCTGTAGCAGCTTAGTCAGTTTTTCATTCAGGAGCTTCCATGGATGAAATATGTGCAGCAGCAACTTGGGCTTCCTCCATATCTTTATCACTAATTTCAAATTGGATTTGGTATCCAGACCTAGACCATCATTTGGCTCAGTGGTGCTTAGGAATATCCTTCCTTGAATCCACCTAAGGATTTAGATAGCTAGGGACTCTGTCCCGTCAGTTGAGGGCAGAATGAAAATTGAGATAATCAAATAAAAAAGTCAAGTACTCACCATAATGTTCCATCTGTGTTGTCCATTTTCATTCTTCCTCAACTCCCCACCCACCAACCCCCATCCTTATGGTTTTCTGGAAGAGTGAGTGGGTATGGAATATTTTGTGTACTCCACACATTATAAAGTTCCAGCTATAGCCTTGTCTAGCTGTTTTCTATATGTTTATATTTATGGCTATTTGTATAAGAATTATTTCTTTATGCTATAGCCAGCAAACAAGATCTGAGGTAATTGGGGTTGGTGCATTCTGGGTAAGGGAGAAGCTTGAGAGTTCTATGTTGCCATGAGCTTTTGCAATGGCCAAGTCAGACCCAGCGGTTCGGATCTGAACCCATCAGTTGAAGAATGAAAATGGACAACACAGATGGAACATTATGGTGAGTACATATCTTTTTTTTTTTTAATTATTTAGTTACTTCTGTTGTAGAAGTCACTACTTATTATTTGCAGTATGTGTATGACTCTGGTAATATTTCTTCCAGGGCTATAGCCACTGGTACTGTTTTGCAGAGTTTTGCCTAGCTGTATTCTCAGAACATCCCAGGCGATGATAAAATAAGATTTTGCATTCTCCTTTGGGTAGAGATTTCATTTTGGCCCATCTGCTGCAAAGATGATCAGCAAATGTAAATAAAGGGCTAAGCTTATACAGGGAATCTCTAAGATTTTTCACCCTCCTTTTCAAATTTTCTAAGGGATTCTCTAACCCATCCTGTAATTATGGCAAAACAAAATAAACAGCCTCAACAAAATGCAGGTAAACATGTTTAAAAAGAAATGGCAAAGGGGATTCCTAAAAGAATTCTGGAACCCCTAAAACAAAGGACAGTCCAATAAGTCAGAATAGCTATACAGGGAAAATTGTCCCCCCACCCACCCTGGCAGTCCCACTTCCCTTCCTGAAAGTCTGTCTCCCCACTTTATTCTCTTTGGCAACAGATAGTTTCAGACTTTTTGGTTCTGAAGATCTTTCATCAAGGTTACAGATGGCAGTGGGAGGAAATTCCTCCTTTCCAGAGGTAATCAGTCATCCACCAAAACCGGACTCTATTTCAACCTGTCCTTCATTGCATGACAGCATGTGATAGAACCAATTTCTCCTCCTCAGGTGCGGAAAGGTTTTTATTGAAGAATGCTTACTGTCAAAGAAAGGAAATGCTTGAAGACCAGATGTAAAGTTGTCTATCTCGCCTTCATTCTTGCTGGTTGGTTTCGGAGCCGATCTTCGGCTCCGACTCAGCCATCTTCTAAAGCTCGAGAGCTACAAACTGGCTCGAGGCCTCCCCATATCCCATGATGCCTGGCGCTAGATACCCAGATCTCATTTGCCGCTTCTGCTGCGAGGTTGCTGTACTGGCTCAGGTCGTATAAAACTTTTATATCGTCTTTTTTATGTCACAATTTAGTAAATATTTAGAGTAGAATTATCGTTTAGTTATTTCCCTTATATTGTACAAGTTTTTGTAGCTGAATCCTTGTCTTTTCTCTTCAGAACCTCCCCCTTCTACTTCTCCCTTTTTCCTCTAAGGTTTTCTGTTTAAGTTATAGGATAACCGTATCTCTAGGTGTCCGTTTGAGTTGGAGGATAACCTTTTTCTTCTCTATCTTTTTTTATTATCACTGTTAGTTTGGCAATACTTATTACAGTTGTTTGTGTACTGTCTGTTCTGGTAACTTGTAGTGTACTGTTGTTGTGTTAGTACCTTAACCTCTGTGTGTGTGTTTTTCCTTTGGGCTTGCCTGTCAATATGTCCAAGGATCCGAAGCCGTCCGGATTCAAGAAGTGTGACTCATGCTGTCAGAAGATGTCTCTTGTGTTTGTCTGGGCGCCATGCACCTGCAAGACTCTTGCTCCATTTGCCATGCGTTCAGGCCAAGAGTCCTGCAGGAGCACAAAAATAAATTGATCCTTAGAGGTTTACTTAAACCTCAAGATTCACCGGGTAAGGCTCAGCCTGTAAAATCTTCCAGGGCTCTTAAACCATCGGCTCCCAGTTCAGAGCCATCGTTGGGTGAATCTGTACATTCCATTTCGGCTCCGGCTGGAACTGATGCTCCTCCCTCCCAGTCGGCTCCGATACGCTCTTTGGAGCCTTCTGAGAGTCTAAAAAGGTCTAGGTCTCCCTCTCTGGAGTCAATACGCTCTGCTCCGAGATCACCTCTGCTCCAGTCGGAGCGCAGTCATTGCTCATCCCACTCTTCTCGGTCCTCAAGTCTTTCAGACCATGACTTGAAAAGAGTGGTCAGCAGACTGCTAAAATCGCAGGCCCTGGCTAAAATGTTGTCCAGCCCCCCCTCACCAGGGGTCGGCTCCATCCACGTCTGCAGATATTCCTCCTCCGACTCACCCTTTGAGCTCGGAGCTGGAGTTCGTGGGGGTTCGAGTCATGGAACCTTCGACTCTGATACCTGCTCCTTCGGTTCCATCTGCTCCGATCACTTCCATGGTTCCGTCCTTGGAGGGAGCTGGGTGCCGGGACTCCCTTGTTGGATCCAAGGAGGCGAGTGGCATCAGACCCTTGTCCGACCCCACTCTCCCCCTCGGAGCCTCGGCTCAGGTGAGTTCGGCTCCCACATCGCCCTCGGAGCCTTTCCCCTCGGTGCGGAGGGGGATTCTAATTTCTTCTGAACCGGATCCCTCTCTCCATTCCGATCGGGATGCCTTCGAGGTGATGAGTGTTCTGGCCCCTGAGCCCATGCCACAATTGACCCCCTTAGCTCCTCTCCCTATGGTGCCTGCGTCAGCCTCTGCCTCTCTTCCAGACCCCAAGCGTGGGGATCCAGCACCCCAGGACACCCCTTTGGGTGTATCTTCCTCTTCTGAGGCCTCCCCTGATCATTCAGAGGAGCCACTTTGTAAGAGGAAATGCAAGAGGAAGCATGTTGACTCCCCTGAGTCTGTCACATCAGATACCGACTTAGAGGATTCTGAAGGGTCCCCAAGGTACCCCTCTGAAGATGTCTCCTTCTCAGACATCCTTGAGATGCTTAGACAGAGGGGGAACTGGACTGCCCTAAGCCCTTCCGAGGATGAGTCTGTATTCCTGGACGTGTTTGGATCCCGACCTTCCACCTCCTGGGTGTCTCCACCATTCGACCCACTGATGTCTGTGGTGACTGGGAAGGTGTGGTCAGCTCCAGACAGTGGAACTGACCCCAAGAAGACCAGCAAAATTCATTACTGCACCACAGGACAAGCAATTTTTGACAAAAGGTGTCCCTGTTGATGCCATGGTGGTAGCGGCGGCCACGAAGAAGGAGTTGGCTGAAACTTCATCTGTTCATCCCCCTAACAAGGAGTCTAGGACGATGGACAGATATGGGAAGCGGATGTTTTCTTCAGCGACTTTTACCATGAAGTCTCTGAATTACTTGTGCCACTTTACCCGTCTACAGAGGGATTTTCTTAAAGAGCTTGGAGATGCCCTTCAAGATCCATCAGCTGAGTGGGGCCCAGGCCAAGGATGCCTCCCAGCTGGCGACTCTTAATTCAGTGGTTAACTCCTCCATGAGGCTCATTTATTATGCAGCCGATGGGGCGAGTAGAGCCACAGGCACAGGCGTCGCTCTGAGGAGTCCCGCTTGGATGCGGCTTTGTGACTTTGTGGAACCTTTCAGAGCATCTTTCACCAACACCCCCTTTGATGGTTCCTCTCTCTTGCCTTCCTGTTCACACCTGGTAAGAGTGTCCTTCACCTGAAATCCAAAGACTCTCTCTGCTTTAGGGGTCCGTTTTTCCACTCCTTCCAGACCATATCCCAAGGGTCAGAAGAGTGGAAAGATGTGTTTCCGGAAATCCCAGGGAGCCTTGCCTGACACATGTAGTGAGTTTCCCTCCAGGGCAGAGGAGGGAACAATAACAGATGCCGCCCCCGTGTCAGAGGGGGTCCGCAAAATCAGGGCAGCAGAGAATCTTTCTCTGACGAGCCCTTCCAGCATCCCTGAAGTGTTGCCCAGCTGTTCACTTCTGGAGGCTGTCGAGGGAAGATTATCGCTCTACCCTGGCCTGGCAAGACATAACACAAGACAAATGGGTACAGTCTGTTATATCCAGAGGTTACAAAATTCCCTTAGTTCGCGCACCATTCTTGCCAGACAAGTCCCTTCCAGATGTTCCACCCAATCAAAGGGATCAAGCAGTTCAGGAAGTTGCAAAACTGCTAAGAAAAAGGGCCATCCAGCAAGTCCCAGCAGACCAGCAACGATCCGGAATTTACTCAAGGTTCTTTTTGGTACCAAAAAAGACAGGGGACTGGAGTCCCATTTTGGATCTCAGCAGACTAAACAGGTCTGTACAAAGAACCAAGTTTCGGATGGTCATGCTACAGTCCATTTTACCCTTCCTGGGTCAGGACAATTGGATGTGCTCCATAGATCTTCAGGATGTGTACTACCACATCAAAATGGAAAGGCGCTCCAGAAGATTCCTGCGCTTCCGGCTGGGAGCCAGCCATTATCAGTTCAGAGCTCTGCCCTTTGGTCTCACCACAACCCCCAGGGTGTTCACCAAATGTATGGCAGTAGTTACCGCTCATCTGAGACGGCAAGGATTCCAGGTGTTTCCGTATCTAGATGACTGGCTCCTCACTGCTACCACCAGGCATCATCTTCTGCAACCCAGAGACTATACCATACAGACGTGTTTCAGACTAGGTATCACTATAAATTTTGAAAAATCTGCTTTGTCGCCTTGTCAGTCTATCACCTTTATAGGTGCAAACTTAAATACAAAAAAACAGGTCAGCCAGCCTTCCACCAGACAGGGTGTTAGTCATTTGGCAGCATGTCCAGGTCTTGTTAGGTTGCAAGAGAATTCAAGCCAGGTTCGTACTTCAAACCCTGGGTCTCATGGCAGTGGCAATCATACTCTTCCCTCTGGCCCATTTCCACATGAGGATTCTCCAATGGCTCCTTTTCACCCAATGGTCCTTTCAGCAGCTTCCCATGTCTCACATGATTATCATTACAGAAGCATGCAAAAAGCACCTTGCGTGGTGGATGGTCTCCCCGTCAGTACCCCTGGGCAGACCATTTGTACTTCCCCCTCCAGTTGCTATGGTAACCACGGACGCCTCCCTGATCGGGTGGGGGGGGCATTATCAGGGCAGAACAGTCCAAGGCATTTGGCAACCTCATGAGTACCATCTGCACATAAATGTCTTGGAGATGAGAGCCGTGCTTTTAGCATTGCAAGCACTTCAGGACTCCCTTCCTACCAGGACAGTTGCAATTCAAACAGACAATATGTCAGTTGTATGGTACATCAACAAGCAGGGCAGAACCAGGTCCTACCGCTATGTCGAGAAGCACTCGGACTCTGGCAGTGGGCGATCTCTGACTGCAGCGCATATCCCTGGGAAATCCAGTGTCATAGCAGACAGGCTGAGCAGAGTTATTCTGATGCCTCATGAGTGGTCTCTGAATCAAGTAGTGGCGAACTAAATCTTCCGCAAATGGGGGCAACCTTGCTGCGACCTCTTTGTCACCCCTTTCAACAGCAAGTGCAGCAACTTCTTCTCTCTCTTTCCACATTCAGAGTATTCCCCCAGAGACGCTCTAGTCCACGATTGGCCTCAGGGACTTCTATATGCATTTCCCCCGTTTCCTCTAATTCCCAAGCTGATACAGAAAGCTACCGTATTGGGTTGCAAAATGATCCTCATTGCCCCGTACTGGCCTCGACAAATATGGTTTCCGTTCCTGCATCATTACCTTGTCGAGCAGCCTTGGACTCTGGAACCAATTCCAGACCTTCTGATCCATCAATCGGGTGGGCTGCATCACTCCCTACAATCTCTCAAGCTCACGGCTTGGTTGCTCCACTTCCAACTCTAGCCAGGCTTCCGGATATCTCCCAATCAGTGAGTGAAATCATTTTATCACACAAGTCTACCACTAGAAAAACTTACTCTAGTAAGTGGAAATGTTTTTTTTCCTGGGCAGAGGCCAAGAATTTAGATCCTTTTTCAGCCCCTGTTCACCACATCTTGGAATTCCTCGTGGAGCTTTTTCATGCTGGTTCCGCTTCAGCTACAATTAGAGTGTAGTTAGCCGCAATTTCAAATTTTCACTTTGGCCTTTCAGAAAGTAGTATAATGTCTCATAAGCTTTGTAAGGCCTTCCTTAAAGGAACCACTCTGCTCAGGCCCCCGGTGAGAGATCCTCCACCCCACGTGGGATCTGAATTTGATTCTAGCCTCTCTAATTTTGTCCCCCTTCGAACCGGCAGCTTCCTGTTCGTTGAAGTTTTTATCGTGGAAAACACTATTTCTGGTAGCAATCACTCCAGCCAAACGAGTTTCCGAGCTGCAGGCTCTTTGTACACGTCCCCCTACCTAGTGTTCCCCAAAGACAAGGTTGCTGTTAGGACTAATCCATCCTTCCTTCCTAAGGTCTCTTCTGAGAACAACTTGAACCAGTCCATTGACCTTCATGTGTTTTTTCCCAACCAGTCCAACAGGGCAGAATACAAGTTACATCAGTTAGATGGTCACAGACAAACTGTGTTTTTATTTGCACAGGACTAAGGCCTTCAGATAATCAGATCAGCTTTTCCTCTCTTATGCAGAGGGCAAACAAGGTATACCAGTATCAAAAGTAACTTTATCCAGGTGGCTGACTTCTATCATTACTTCTATGTATCAGCTGAGGAATAAACAATTGCCTGTTAAACCAAAAGGGCACTCCACCAGAGCATTAACCACTTCGGTTACTTTTTCAGGCTAGGTTGCCCATGGAATCTATTTGTGCAGCAGCTACGTGAGCAAACCCTCATACTTTCATCTCGCATTATAAGTTGGACGTGATTTCCAGGAGCAGAGCTGATTTTGGTTCCACTGTTCTGAAGAGTCTGTTCCATTGAGCCACCCAGGATATTGGGTGCTAGGGACGCTGTCCCAACCAGCAAGAATGAAGGCGAGATAGGCAACTTAACATAAAGAAGTTATGTACCTAGCAATAACGTTCCATGTTAGTTGTCTCCTCTCACCTTCTTTCTTGCGTCCCCCTATCCTACTAGACTGAGAAGAGTTTTCTCTCTAATATTGCTCAGGCTGAGCCTTCTCTGGCTATCCCACTCTACCTAGTGGTCTTTATAGTTGGGCTTATGTATGATAAGGATAGAATTCCTTCATTATTTTGTCTGCTGTTAGTCTTACCAAACGAGATCTGGGTATCTAGTGCCAGGCATCATGGGATATGGGGAGGCCTCGAGGCAGTTTGTAGCTCTCGAGCTTTAGTAGATGGCTGAGTCGGAGCCGAGGATCGGCTCTGAACCCAACCAGCAAGAAAGAAGACGAGATGAGACAACTAACATGGAAAGGTATGGTAGGTACATTTCTGTATCTTTCCTTCATAAACCTGTTTGCAATAGTGCCAAAATTCAAAATGTCATTTCAGAATATGTTGCCTCCTCTTCCTCATTCAAGTTTCTTGGTAGCAGTAGATTGAAAAGATGCTTATCACATCCCTGTTCATCTAGATTTCAGGAGTTATAAGGTTTTGAGTGTCTTGATCACATTATCAGTTCTCTACCTTACCATTTGTGAACACCCTTGGTGCAGTATATAGCCCAAAGTGTCTAGCTCCAGTAATAACTCATTGCAGTTTAAAGGGTATCCATGTTTCCCATATTTAGATGACTTGCTTATCTTTACAGAGTTTTTTTTCAAAGTGTCAGGAGTATCTGTATTGGGTGAGAGCTGCCTTGCACAAGCTGTGATCCCAAGAGGATTTCAGAAGTCTTTCTTGACTCCTCGTAGAACTGTATTCCTCTGTAATTAACTAGATACCACAATTCAAAGAGCGATTAGTCCACAGAAAAAATAGATCACTATCTAGATTTATTTCTAGGGTTTTAAACTCAGACTTCGGTCACTGTGAGGGGAATATCTCAGGATTTTGGGTCTCACGGCATCTGTGATTCTAATGATTCCTTTGGCAAGACTCCACAAGTGAAAGTCTCTCTGGTCCCAGCACTTGTAATCATTATCTTGTCAAATCTCGGTGCTGGGGTTTGTCAGCAGAGAAATCACTTCATGGAGCCAACATGTATCCCTAAATTCAGAACCCCCCCCCCCCTGTTTCAAAGCAGTCAGTCACCGCAGTCACATCAGACTTTGCTTGGGGAACAGTTTTAGGAGGGATAAAAATGCAAGGTGTGTGGGACACCAAGGACTGATTTAAGTGCATAAATATCAAATATACGCCTGCCCTAATCAGTGGCCTCACGTCTCTCAACCATTTATGGTCCCTAGGATCTCTTCAAGTTGTTCCAGACAATACCACAGTCGTGTGCTACATCAGCAAGCAAGGGACAACCAGGTCATGCCCCCTCTGCAGACTGTCCATGTGTGCTTTGGTTATGCTTTCACAGCACATTCTCACTTTACAGGCCTCCTATATTCTGTCAGAGCAAACAAGTGGCATACAGGCTGAGCAGGACAAGGGCATACCCCTACAAATGAAAACTTGATGAGATGGGCCTTCCAAAATGTGATCCTTCTGTGGGAAGTCCCTCAAGTAGACCTGTTTGTTCACACAGGAGGCAATCAGCTGGCAAGATTCTGTGGCAGGACTCCATGCAAGAAGGCTTAGAAGACTGATCCCTTTTCTTTTCTTTGGACAGGAATGTTTCCACCTTTTCCACTAATGTCCAGCAAACCTATGAAGTTATTCCCAGGTTCATTGTAGTGATTCCCTTCTGGCTCGAGCAACCATGGTTCTCCCTTCTTTTGGCATGGCCAGGGGCAATTGCCACAACCTGCCTCACAGACCGGACATACTTCCACAAGAACAGTGGTGTTTGTTGCACTTTGATACCAGTCAACTTCAACTGACTGCCTTGATGAAAGGGTCTTAATTGTATTCAGTCACTTCTTTACTAAGAATGTAGTGAAAAATCATATAAAAGCAAATGGAAAAGGAAAAAGGTTTAATGGTTGGTGCCAACAACATAAGCAGCACTATCTAGTAAGTTACTATCTTATGTCCTTGCTCCTCTATCAAGATGTATCGTTCAGCCATTTCTGCATGTCTGCCCATTGATCTTCCTCTTTCAATGCAGTCTTGTCAAAATGTTTTTAAAAAGAGGTTTGGCATGAGAGGCCTCCAAGAAAACTTGGTTGCCCCCTCCTCTTGATTTTCATTTTGTTAGAGAGACAAATTCTTGCTCAATTTGAGCCATCTCACCTGTCTGACTTGAGGAGGCTAACATGGAAAACAGTTTTACGGATTGCTCTGACCTCTGCAAAAAGAGTGTCTAATTGCAAGCTCTTATGGTGAGTTGACCTTGCCTCATTTTCTACAAAGACTGGGTTTCTTTGAGAACTTTATCTTTTATGCATAAAGTGGTATCCAAGTTTACTTTGAGCCAAACTGTCCATCTCCCCATTTTCTTTTCTAAACCCAGAATGAGGGAGAGGGGATACTCTAGATCATGGCTCTATATAGACAAGTCTGGTACTATCCTGACAGAATTAAATGTTTCATATCTTCAGATCAATTGCTCATTTCTTGTCAAGGTAAGAGGATGACCTGTATCAAAAAAGACCATTTTCAAATGGTTGTCTAAGGCTATTATGTTTACAAAACTATTCCAGACAAGGTCAAGACCCACCCTACCATGGCTTTGGCTTCATCTATGCCTTTTTGGAAAGGATTGGATTCTAGAAGTAGCAACTTGTTCCTGTGTGCATACTCTAAAGCTCTAGATCAGGTTTTGCAAAGATTATTCTCCAGGGGCTCCTGGGCTCTTCTCCTTCCACCTCCCAAATGCAGTAAACCAGGGTAGTCCACCCTTATAGCTAAGGCTACTGTGGGCAGTGATCAATATGATGAACATAGTACAGTTGTGCATGTAAACGTACCATAATAGTGGATGTTTGAGTGTTCACTTCTGCAGTAGCCCCTCCCTTCCTTCATTCCCTTTGATTTTTGGAATTTTGTTTATGCCACAGCATGGTTATTTTTTTTTTTTCTTTTAGCATTGTTCTTTCAAGGTTTAACCTCCCTCTGTACTGGCAGGAAAGCTCTGAAAGGCTTGGCATCCAAACTTATCTTTTAGTCAGCTCAGCTCGAGCTGCCTGGAAGTTTGGGTTCATGGAAAGTGCTTGATGTTTTGGAAGATGGACGACTGTTGCATCCTTGGCAGTTTATAACCCATATAGGTAAGCTACTGCAGCAGTGTACTTTCCCAGTTGCCTCTATCTTCCTATCACACCACCAACATTTGTAGTCTACCAGGGGAAAATTTCTTTGAAATCTGCTTAGAGTATAAAAATACCTATGCATACACCTCCAAGCAAAAAACCTAAACCTTCTGGATTTTGTTGCATACCTGGGAGCCATGCATATGCTTCCCATTGTTCTCTTTTAAATTGCTTTTCCAGTCTCTCCCCAATATTTTGCAATATTTTATATGACCTATAAATTACACCCTTTTTAACAGCTTCTGTTCCGGATTCATCTCAAAATCCTACCAGAGCAGATTGTTCACTTGGGTCTCCCCTATCCCTTTCTCTTTGCCTATATTCTGATATCAGTCCCTGGTAGGGAAGGCAGTCTCGATGTTGCAGTCCACATTTCTACTTGACCTCATTCCACTCTTCTACCTTTCCCTCTGTAATTATTTGCTTCATATACCTTGGCTCCTTTGCCAGTTTTCTCCTTTAAATTGCAGCCCCCCTCTTGTTTATTTTCTGTACCCTAGTTGAAGTCATCGCTATTCATAAGATCCCTTTTCTTCATTCTTGTGTAGGTTTTATTTGAATGCTTTCTGCAATTTTATGAATATAATATTCTGTATGGTGGTTATATTCTCCTTAAAGATCTGCATCCAACCTCCCACACTCACGCTCTCATTTCTTGAAACCCCCACAACTGCTTCATCATCATCATCCCTTTCCACTTTGGATTATAACCTTTTGTGCGTGTGTCTGTGCGTGCATGTCTGTGCTTGTGTATATTGATAGAGATACATAAGCTTTAGCTGTGAAACTCTAAAATACCCCTTTCAAATTGGTTATTCCTAAACCAGAGGGAATCACTGTTCATTATGTTCTTCCTTAGCGTTGCATTGAACTCCTAAGTACCTGAGTTGGTTGGAAATAATTAAATTCCTTGTGTGTTTTCTGGATACTGTGACTTGTCAGCCATTTTTGCTACAAGACAGACTTTCGTCTCTGTAGCAGACGTTGTCAACAAAGTCCCCCAAATGATACCAGCAAAACACATCATAAGTCCATGGTTTTAATTGATGACTTGGTCTTCATAGTTTATCATGCCAGCTTCTATACGCGGATACTAAAATAAATGCACCAAGTTCATTAGTCTGTTTTCTGATCCTTGTTTTTAGATATAGGAAGCATAATCACATTTGATGTCCTTCCATATCACTGTTGCAGTATTCATCACCTCTGGGATCTCTTGCCAAGGATAGCCCAACATCCAGCCAGTATACCAAAGCATTTATTACCTAGGAGCACTGTACATGAGATGTATGCTTGGGGCATAAAGTTGACGTAATGAATACTCCCAACCCAGGACTTCGTTGTCACCAGTCCAAACATTATTGCACACCAGTCTGACCACCCTTCACTTCGCTGGTTGTACTGAGCCTATGTATTCAAGTTAAATACCCCAGTAGGGTTCCTTTTCATTCTGTTTTTTTCAGTGGGTCATATGTCATCCAAGAAAGGGAAATGTCTCTGTGTGGGAGCCAGATTCCCCACAAGGACTGCCATGATAAATGCCTGTTTGGTTTAGGTGCATCTCACAACCACACTCTGTGTTCCATCTGTCATGCTTTTGTACCCAAGACTTTATGAAGCTGTCTTTCTTCCCTTTCCATTTATCTTGAGAATCAGTGTCTGAAGCTGTTGACCCAATGTACCGTGGCAGAATCTGCTTGCTCTAAAGTGCAGTCACTACTCAAGAAGTCGTCCAAGAAATCTAGGCTGAGCCTGCTGCTATCCAGCCACCACCAGACATTTCTCTTGAGGTGAATGAGAACCCAGAGGACAGTCCAGTATTGGCATCAGCATAGCTATCATCCTGTTAGCACAACAAAATCTGTATAAAGCCAAAAATAATGGTGGGTACAAAGCCCCAAAATAGGGGCAGATTTTAAGTATTGCTCTTACAGACTTAGAAAGTTGCTAGAGTAAAAAATCTTGTGTTACCATGCATTTTCTGAAGGATATGAAGTCTGAAACTCAAATGCCTGTCATTATTTAATGAATGGAATCCTCACTGATTTGCCACAAAAAATACAGAAAATATGAGGAACGGACCAAAACCATTAGGCAAAAATCTAGACATTCTCTGAGCATCTGGAAAGTTGAGAGGTATGGTCATTGGTGTCTTCTGCCATGACCTTCTTTAAGGCTGGCACAGAACCTACTTTTCACAAGTCCTCAGGGGCCTTACAAATGTCCACCATGGGTGTTGAGAGGGAAGGGATCCCTCAGATCCTTGTCCGGGAAGAGATGCTGGTTACCTTGATTGAAACCAGACAGGGATCTGAACCATCCCATTTTTTTTTAGGGTGGATGTCTCCTTAAAGAAAAGACAGAAGTCTGAACATCTGATAAGAGCTGCCAGACCTCCTCAAAGGGAATGGCAGGACTTCACTCAAGCCTTGTTCAATGCTTTGATGTCTTTAAAGCCACCTCAGGGTGTTTAGATTCCTCCACCTCCTGTGGCCCTCTACCCTGAAAAGGGAAAGGGACCCTGAATCCTCAGATGAGGATTCTGACTCTTGACGCTGACTTTTTAACCTACTCTTCTCAGCCGAGTTCTCTTTTAGACTATGGGTCAGAGGAGGAGGAATCCTGATATTACTTTGAATGCATGGTCCTATATATGATGGAACATGTAAAATGGGAATACTCCCAGGTAACAGATGTCCAGCAAAGGTGTATAGTGAGTTGTTAAAATGGACTCTCCTAAATCTGCTCCTATTATTCCTGTGTTAGCTGCTCCATTAGATACCTTCTCTGCTGGCACCACTCTCAAACTTCACCCCCTAAGATTCCTGACCGATTCTATAAAGTGCCAGATGCCTGCACGTTCTTGTACAAATGCCATGCATCAATACAGTAGTAATCCAATACTAATTTCTCTGTTTACTGATGAGCCTTCTAGGCTGTTGCCCTCTTCTCTTCTACGTTGCTTCCCTCAGACTAGGACAGTAGAACTCTGGAGCAGATTGGTAAAGTATACACTTCTGCTACTTCAGCCTTTAGGGCTATAAATTACCAGGCTCGTATGACAAAATAGATTCTTGTCTCTTCTGTCCTAGATTGGTTACATTATCTCTGATATGCCTAACTCTGAGGGTAAGGCCTCGGCGCTTTTCTGTTAGGTTCCACTTCTCATGTTGCTTGTTACTCTTTGAAGTGCAGCTGATGCTTCCACTAAGGCTGCTGCTGCTGCCTCTGACTCTGTAATAAGATGGTATTCCTGGCTGTGCCTTCAAGCCTTGCTAAATGATATTAAAGCAAACCCCCTTGATGCTCCTCTAGATAACCAAAACTTGTTAGACACTGCTGTGGCAGAGCTCTTTAAGACCTTGCAGAAGCACATTTTCTCCCATTCCCAAGTTTCAGAGGAACTATCCTAGAAAGACTGTCTTTTTTTTTTTGTAGACTTCCTCTACAGTCTTCCAAGAGTAAGACTGTTAAGTGCATGATTTTTGATAAGCCTGCTCAAATACCTAGGCCCCAAAAGCACTCCTATCCTCTCAAGTCTGCAGCCATTTCACTTTCTGCTCTCCTTTCCTCTTTGCCAGGTGTCATTGTCCCTCAGGCTTTCTATCTGTCTCCCAATTTGGTAAATGGTCACCACAGACTCTTGGGGTCTTGGAAAACCCTTCTTTCTCTGGTGTCCCTTAACCTCCTGCAGAACAACTTCCTCAGTTTCCAGGGGTTTTGCAGGGTCTTTTAGACAATGGTAGTATTCAGCCAGTTCCACAGACTGAAAAGGGTTCAGTTTTATTCCAGAATGTATCTTTTCCCAGGAAAGAAGGGTCTTTGAGACCTGTCCCTGGATCTTTCCTTTCTGAACACTTCTCATAGTACCGTATTTCTGAATGCTTATTCTGCATACTCTGTTTCCTGTGTTGCCTCCCCAGGCCTTTCTGGTTTCCCTATACTTAAAGGATACCTACCTTCAATTATTGTCCACCTGTTATTCAGGAAATGTTTGCATTTCTACGTTTTTTCCTTTCATTTTCAATTTTCTGGTTTGCCTTTGGGCTTTCAACAGTCCCAGTGGTATTCACCAAATGCCTAACTACAGTAGTCACCTTTTGCAGGCTTCGAGGCATTTAGATATTTCCTTATCAGGACAACCTATGGCTTCAGACCACATCCCAAACCATGCTAGACTAAGATCTTCATTTTGCATACCTTCTATTGCTTGGGGTTCACTGTCAATCTACAGAAGTCAGTGTTGACTACAACTCAGGATCACATTTTTCTAGACTGCAGGATCCAAACGGTTCTAGTGATGGCCTCTCTTCCTGCCCCCAAAGTTTTGCATCTCACACATTTTCTTTCCCTACTACCCCTGTCCTGTCTTTGGGCCCAAGGATTTATGGCCTTTACCATCGCCATGCTTCCCTGGGCCAGGCTTCATGTGAAGAAGTTTCAGTTCAGTGGTATTTAAGGTCAAAGTAGCTTTAACACTGCCACCTGCTGGACTATCTAATTCCTGTGTTCCCTTGTCCCAAACTGAAATTAAACTGGCGAATTCAGCAGATTTTTCTCAATCCAGGTGTTCCTTTCCAACTTCCTCAGCCATCCCAGGAACTCTTTGTAGATGTCTCGGAGCTGGGGTGGGGAGCCGCTTCAGACATCCTGAAATTTTAGTGCCTTTGGTCCCCTCAGCAGAGGGTGGATCACATCAACATCAAGCAAATGAGGGCTCTCATTTTGTCTCTTCAGGTTTTCAAGGTCCCTTAAATGTTTATACAGAAAACACCACAGTCATGTGGTACATCAACCAACAAGGGGGGCACAAGGTCTTGCCTTCTTTGCAGACTGACCCTTCAAGCATGGGAAATGGCTATCAATCTGCAGGTGACCCTAAAGGCAGTCTATATACCTTCAGAGTGCAGTCTTGTGGCAGATTCTCTCAGCAGGTCCAGGACACAGCCTCACAAATGGATGTTTCATAGAAATGTCTTTCTGATTGTAGTTTCAGTGTGGTATTCCTCAAGCAGATCTCTCTTCCTCCTTTTTAACAGGCAACTCCCTCCATTCTTTTCCAGAGTTCCAAGTCCTTTGGCTTGGAAAGTGGATGCCATTCCTTTCTCTTGGAAGGGAATGTTCCTGTATAACTTTTCTCCATGTTATTCCCAAGGCCACAAAACTGACGAAAAGACTCCAAAAATGTTGGTGACTCCCTTTTGGTCCAGACAGCACTGGTTCCTCCTCTTATTTCATCTAGTTAGTCAGTAGTCACAAGTTGGATCACTGTATGGACCTTCTCGTGCAGGACAGAGGATCTCTCCTTCACCCTCACCTCTCCACACTTCAGCTGACACTTTGGGTGATAGGCTTTTGATTCCTTTCTGACACCACTTTTCTGAGGACTGGTTAGGTTCTTGCAGGAGGCCAGGAAATCCAATACCAGAAAATCCTACATATCCAAGTGGAAAGATTTTGCTGTCTGGTGTCTTAACATCGCTAGGATCCCTTTTCAGTGGGGGTCTCCTTTGTTCTTTTCTGCCTGTGTGAACTGCTATATACTGGCTTGGCATATTCCTCAGTGAAAGCTCACTTGTCAGCAGTGTCTGCCTTTCTGCCAGTGAAATCTCCTCTGACCTCCCTCAAGACTTGAGGTCAAGCAGTTTCTAAACGTTTACTTCATATCAGATCCCCAAGAAGACCCATTCCCCCTTCTTGGGATCTTAATTTTGTCCTCAAAAAGCTAACTCAGGCAACTTTTGAGCCTCTGCCACTTCTATGGTCAACATTACACCTGGAAGACTGTTTTACTGGTTGCTTTAACCTCCACCAGAGGGGTATCTGAACTCTGGCTCTTGGCTGTCCCTTTGTATTAAAAAAAAAAAAAAAAAAAAAAGAGAGAGAGGATGTCTGCCTGTACGAATCCTTCTTTTATGCCCAAGGTGGTTAATGAGCTATCCCTTAATCAGTTCATCCAGTTTCTTTCCTTTTTCTCTTCCTTGCAGCCTGCTAGTGAGAAGGTTAGTCATACCTTGGACTTGAATAGACAGCTCTGATATTATTTAGACAAAACAAAAGCATTTCACAAATTTGGCCCACTTTTTGTTTCTTTTCATACAAGGACATTGTTTTTGGCTGTTTCTAAGCAAAACATTTCCTGGATTTCCCAGGCCATTTTTTTTTTTGTCTTTTTTTGGCAAACAGTTATCTGCCTGTGTTGGGGCTCATTCTATTAGGGCAGTGGATTCCTGAAGATCCTTTCTTCAAATGTTTGGACACCACCTGAAGCTGCTACTTGTTCTTAGGTTCACACATTCACTACACATTACAAATTGGATATCATTTTCAGAGCCAAGACCGGTTTTGCCAAAGCTATCCTTCATGGGTTTGTGGAGTGCTTCTTCTTACCATCTTAGTAGCTTTTGTACACTTCCAGAGGTGATAGAATATTGCAGCAGTGGTATAGAAGGACATAGTATAGTTCTATAAAATCTTACCATAACAGTAGATGTCCTTATTTTCACTGTTACAGTATACCCTCCCTCCCTCCGATTCTCTGTACTTCTTTTTCTCCTTTTTCAGAAGTGATTAATCTGGCCAAGAGTTTCTTCTCCTGATGGAACTGCCTTCTTCCTTTTCCTGGATGTACAGGATCTCCTCTCCACTGGAGCTTCTGGGTCTTTTGCCGCACTTCAGTTCTGGTTGAGAACATTCATACATCACCACTATGCCTTACACTTGCATGGGGAGCATATGCCTGACACCAAATGCTCTTTGGCCAGAATACCAAAGCCTTTATTGCCTGATGTCAGGCTACCCTTAGCAGGTGATCCCAGAGTTGATGAATACTTCAGCACTGAAAAGAAGGACATGTACTATTTTGGTAAGATTTTACACAACTATCCTCTACTGGCAGGAGATAGAAAATCTCATAAGTTTCCCTTCTAATTGTATGCTGTTCAGGTTGACCATAACCATGGCTACATCTGCCCTGGAATTGAGGGCGGCATTTCAAGCAGTCAGACTCTCTAGAGAAGTTGAATATGCCATCATTCTCGTTTGGAAGTGGACATTCTGGAGAAGAGGACAAGTCTGCTGTGTCCCTTCTGACGTCCAGGATTCCTTTCCCTAGGGTGTCCTTTCCATTTAGACATATACAGTATGACCATAGTTCGTAGCAGTTTCTACAGAGAAAGTGGTTAGGGTCACAAGTCAATCTAGTACATTTCCATTTATTGCAACTTCTTGAATGTTGTTCTGTTTGGATCATTCTCACAATACTAACAAAAACCAAGGCAGCAGTGATTTTCAAAGTTTTAATGCTTTCCAAATTTCTCCATTGTTGTGTGACCATGATTTGTATATTTAGGAAAGTGGGTGTATATAGGTAATCACCTCTCACATGAGAAGGCATGCAATATCTCTCAACTGTCCAGATTTTTGCTCATATTTTTATTGCGTTACTCTTAACATTTGGGGGGTTTTTTGTTTGTTTTTTGTTTTTTTTTTCCAAGTGAATCATTGAAGATTGAAGAACATATAGTTTAATTTCAGCCTTCATATCTTTCAGAAAATGAAAGCTGGTGCAAAACCTACTATTCTAGCCACTTTCTAAGTTTATATGGGTCATCTGGTTGTAGCTCTTACTAGAAGCCACTTGGTGAATTATAGTAGACCCATCTTGTATATCAAGAAGCAGGATGGAAAACTACTTTTTAACTCACTATGTGTCTAGGGGCCATGAGGTTGTGGCTGCATGTGATTGAATCCAATCACTTCCTGTTACTGATATACCTATTATATAAGGGTCAGCTTTAGTGACAGGCATGAGTCAGTTTTATTTATTTATTTTGTTTGTTTGTGTACTTGGTAATGTCCGACAGGGCATGAGGCCAATATTCAGCGTAGGCCCGAGGCCAATTTTCAGCGTAGGCCCAGGGAGAAAAGCTCCATACTTACAAATAGATAATATTAAACAATCAAATTGAACACGTATTAATCAAAAATATACAAAGCAAGCCACTAAAGAAATTAGTTATATAGCAATAATTAGCAAATAATTAGTAAATTAACAAGTTATGCAAGTTAAGTAAGTTTTACTGTGCAGATGGTCACTTAGTAACTTGATGACCAACAAAAAACGTGGGGGTCCCTCTGTGTTGCCCATGCATGTACAACCAATGTTAAATCTTGGAAATTCTTGTACATGATTCTGCTTTGACCTTTCTGTGAAGGACGCACTGATCCTTGCATGTCTGAATGACCTCCTTTTTCACTGTTCCCCATTTTCTGAGAGATTCATAAGGAAGGCAAGGATGCTTCTAGCCAAAGAGCGTCAGAGCTGATGTTTGTCCCTGGCATACTTACTGCATTATGTTTCAAACCTTCGGGCTTTAACTTTCCAAGATGCTGTAATTACCCTTCTGACAAACCTCACCTTGGATGCCCATGCTCTTAGGCTTAACTGCTTAGCTGCTTTAGTTTCATTGCTTTTTGGCAGATATCTGTAACTTTCATTTAGTTAGGATTTAGCATCTATTGCTTTTTAAAGGCATATTAAGCTTTTTTGTGTGTGTGTGTGAATTTTCTGTGCACTTTGAGTCCATGGCATGCTCAGAACATGTGACGCACAGTGTACCACTGATGATGATGAGGGACCGCTGATAATCTTACCAGTACAGAATGTGAGGAAAAGATGCAAATGAAAATAAAAACTAAGGAATGACCGAGTAAGCAAGCTGTGGACCAGACTATTGTCAGAGCCCATTACAGAGGCATGAGCTGCTTATTGCCGAAATATTTTCATTTCTACAGAAAGAATTGCAATATGCCTTGTATTAATGCATCATATTCCCTAGTCAAAGCTTCTTGTTTAATATTCCAGTAGAGTCTTCTGTCAAAGCCTCTGCATTTCTTCCTTTTTTATCTTAAGTTTCTTGAGTTGTCTATTCATCTTTTCATTGCTGATACCTTAAAAGAAAAGTGCCATGTTGTTTGCACCTTCACAGTTAAAGCTGCATTGAATTCATACTTCAACAGAGGATCTCTTAGTCTAAACTATATAAAGCAGGCTGTCAATGGCTATGATATGGAAAAGTGGAAATGCCATCATCTTTCAGGAATGACTTGATACTTAGTTTTGCTGAAATTTCTGCTTTAAACAAGAAATGTAACACATCTCAGAGAAAGCTTCACAGCAGATACTTCTTGTCTTCCTATTAATTTTAAAAAGAGGAGAAAATAGAAGGGGCCCTTCTGCACAGATAGACTATGGATTACTGGCACTTCCTCAAACATTACATGCAAAGCTAACGTACTGGGCACCCTCTAATTTGCCATTGTGCACGTTATTCACCTGTCACCTAGAAAAGAAAATTAATCTTAAACTGACTTCAGAGAGAGTATATGAGCAAGTACTGAAGTATTTTACTCTTGTAATGCCTTCATCCTATTTTGGATGTGAACATAATAGCTGTTTCCACGTTTGGGTAAGCTATAGAGTGGGGAAAGGCTTTGTGCAAGTGGAAGTTTATTGGTATCTAGCAAGGGTGTATCTAGGCATACTCTTTGTACTCAGTAGCCATTACTTGGTATGGCCTAAAAAAGCCATAGTTTTTCCATGTCCGCAACTGTCGAAATGCCTCCAACTGCTTAAATGCCTCCAATAAAAGTTACATATATTTAAACATGTACGTTTAATGGTTTTAGAGGGAAAGTGATGTAAACTAACGGAAAACTAATCTAAAGGGGCGGCGAAAGCCAACACATTCCAGCTAGGTTTATAAATGCCTTCGGGCAGATAGCCTAGTACCTACCTATGAACCTATAAACAGTTAAGTGCTGGAGGTGGGGGCTAACTTGACAACTGCCAGGTAAGTTGGGGGGGGCAGAAATAACAGCACATGAGTACAAAATAAAATTCTTCAGTAACTCTGGTATCTAGTGAGTGGTGCTACTGGGTATCACTGTTAATTCTCCTCCTAGGTACCCCTTTCTGGGGACATGTTTTGACTGACCAATGCTGAAAGTTACTCTGATACGACAACTGCAGCTTGGAAATGTAATTGCTTATAACTTGCTAGACCATATCACATGCTACCAAGTTAAATGCAGGCAACGGCAACTACTTCAATAAGAGTGGTATCTTTATTTTATGGGTAATTTTTTTCCTTCCTTCCTTTTTTTTTTTTTTTTTTTTTTACAGATTTGTCCATAGTTTATAAAAATCTGTTACTGCAAGAGTCCTCAGTGACTCTTAATGGCAAAAAAAAAAATGTTTCTATGGTATACAGTATGTACATAGTAATTTTTATTTTTTTTATGTTAAATAACAAGGAAGCAGAAAAATGACTTGGCAGTAATGTCATTTTTTTGTAGTGTGAATTTTTGCCATAATGCAGTATAGATAATTTGGCATGTACACGCTTCTTGAGACACTGTGTACAGTTGTTGCCTCAAATGAAGTAACAACCTGAGACCCATCATATTCTGCATTACTATAGTGATATAACGGTGCCAAATGTAGTGCAGCTTTAAAATATTCCTGGAATCGATCATTCATCGCCTCAAGTGCAGACTTGACACTTGAATTCAGCACCATCCCATGTCCTTGTCCTTGTAGCTTGTAGATTTCTTTACTTGGTACCAATAATTTTCTGAAACAGTTCTGTCTTGGTATGCCCATGTTTAGTGAACATGAAATCTGTATATCATCACTGATCCTGTACGTTTGTAGGAATCACTTGTTTTGAAAATCCAGTTAAGTAGAAATGGCGTTGGGTGTTGCCTGCTCAGGTTATGAGGGTTTACCAGTTATTTACATTTGACGTTAAACTGTTTTGCTCACTCTGTTGTCATTGGTTTGGACCATCTGAAAGGTGAGGAGTTAGTGCCTTGTGTTAGGTGACCGATCCTTTCTAGTAAGCCAAGGTGTTTAGTTGTTGTTGTACTTCTATTTTGTACAGGTAGCCAACTGCTAATACTGGCATCCTCCTTTGAGAAGGATATGGTGCTGAAATTATTAATCTGATATGTGACTTGGGTGTGAATATGTAAACAACCTTGATGATTCATTTTTATTTCCATTTGCAGGAGAGCAGTTAGCAGTTTATCGTGGTCAGGATGGGCAGAGCTATGTCCTGGATGCTTACTGTCCTCATCTTGGAGCCAACCTTGCTGTTGGGGGCAGAGTTGTGAATAACTGCCTCGAGTGCCCATTCCATGGATGGAGATTCAGAGGAGAAGATGGAAAATGTATAGCTATTCCTTATGCTGAAAAAGGTAAGCAAAAACAGTTCTGATTTACAATGTTATGAAACTTTCAAAGGTAAGCAAAAAAAGTTCTGATTTACAATGTTATGAAACTTTCAGAAAAAAAATAAGTGAAACTGGACTTGGCAATGCAGCAGTGAAACTGACTGTACTGTAGCACAGCTCAGCAACATTCAGAAGTGAACCTAGTTGTATCAGATTCTCACAGAATAAAGTTAACTTTTGCCCTAAACAAGATTCTACCTTCTGTGCCAATGACTGAGAAAGCACACCTGTGAAACCCATAATTTCAGGACCATAGGCTTTTGTAGATTATTATTACGGAATGCCTATACCTTACCTGTACCTTACAGTTTCACAGAATTCTTACCTTTAAGTGACTGTTACAGGTCAGAGCTTGCAAGGGTCAGTTTGTCTGTCTATCAATCTCGGTCTGTCTCTCAGTCCTGCACCACCAGCAGCACTACCACTTTGTAGTTCTTTTGTATGTAGGGAAAGGTTTTCAGCGTGATGGAAGTAATTTTATGCTTTTAGGGCTGGATAATGCCAAGTTATACAAGCACTGAAAATGTGTTATAGTAGGTAATGGCTCGTTCCTTCCTAACATGAAAGCAGTATGCAGATATGGATAGGAATGTAGCCGTATTGCTTTCACTGGTTTTGTCACTCAGCTTTTGTTGAGACAATGGCCTTACTGACAAAAGGGGTGGGATGTCCACATACCCAAACAATTGCCAGAGTTCCATTAGTGGTCCAGGTAATGGAGGGCTGGCAAAGAAAAATAAATCCTTAAGCAAGGTTACGCACACTTTTTTAAAGGAGATAGTCTAGTTACTGTGACAGCACCCTTTAGTCGAGGATGAAAAGGCAAGTTGCAACTTCTTACAATGGGAGCATTGCATACCATAATCTTTGGAGTTGGGAATGTTATAATATGCATGCCCTTTCTGCATTTCCATTTGGAGCTCTGCACAGTTAAGAATCTGTAGCCGCACTTAAGTCAGTTGCATTATAAAAGTTTTGTCATAGCTCTCAAACTTCCATTTCTAAAATGAGGAACATTTTGACTTATAATGTGGAACAAATGGGTAAAATGTGGAACGCTTACTAACAGCTTCACCTAGGAGTCTCAAAGAATGGTTAAAATGTGCTATTTTACTTATAAAAAAAGTTATTTTGATGAATTAATATGATTCAGTTCTCTTTAATATGGATATCAGTTAAAAAAAAAAAAAAAAAAAAAGTTCCTAACACTGAATGGATGGTAGATGATTTCAGTGTGGAACATGAGCATTTTAAGACCCTCAGATGAGGAGCATCCCTTGGAATGAGGTGCAATTGAGATGCATATGCCTTGTATCCTAATGACTCAGCTGTCATCCCTTATTGGGAATGAGTGGGACTAGACCCTTTTATCGGTGGAGGTAGGACTAAAAAGAACAAAATAATGGATGGTACTGATAAATCCTGAGCAGTTTGGTTTACTGACTGAGAAGAACTGGGACCGAATGCAGACGTGTGTATCCACATTCTGGATTATCTGGAACAGTGGCAGGAGTTGCAGTGTTGGGGTACAGCCTCTCCCATTTTAGTAAAAAAAAAAAAAAAAAAAAAAGTGGTCTCCAAGAATAGTTTGGAAAGGAGTTGCAGTACATACCTCTACTTGTAGGGTTATTGCTTTTATGCAAGTGAGACCTAATATTTTTAAATGCTGTGTCTGATATGGCAGCTCTTTACAATGCATTTGGAATGGACCTCTCTGATTTTTTTTTTTTTTTTAGGTTCATACTAGGCTATCTGCCCTGGGGCAGTTATAAGCCTAGCCCGATTCTGTATGGCTTACGCCACCCCTTGATTTGTGCCCTTTTTAAGGTTTAGTTTACTGTGCCTCTGTCAAATAGTGACACGGGAGTAATCCCTGGGACAAACCTACGATCCCCCATCCACTTATCGAGATTCTTCTTGAAGAGATTCAGTGAGGTGCTCTGCCTCACATGAACTGGAATTCTATTCCAGAGCGAAGGGAGCCTCTGGGTTATGAACCTGTCCCTCCAGCAAGTTCTATTTATTTCTGTGCTGAGGTTCAAGTCCCTCGAGCGTGTGGCTCTAAGGGATTTAGATTTACTGAGGTAGAGCATGTCCATTAATTCTGGATTTGACATAGCTTTGTATGTCAGGCATAGATCGCCTCAGTAGGCGGTATGCAACTGAGTAGAGCTGGAGGTTTTTTTAACCGAGCAGCATATGGCATCTGTTTGAGACCCTTGATCCTCTTGGTGAGATACTTTTGAGGTCTTTCTAATTGCTGCAGGTGTCGGGTAAGGTACATCCCAAAAGGGGCATTGTATTCTATGATGGGCCTGATGAGGGATGAATAAAGGGGCACGATTAACTCTCTTGATCTAGATGTGAAACCCTTCGTGATGAGGTGGGCTATGTAGAAGGTCTTTCTAACCACTTTGGCAATGTGGTTTTCAAAGGAGAGATTGCTATCAACTTGGGTCCCCAGGTCCCTAGTAACTTTCTCTGTACTTAATGGGTATCCGCCTATGTTGTAATTTGTGGGCACATTGTTTTTGCCAAAGGGTATGACTATACATTTTTTGGCATTTAGCTTTAAACCATGGCGCTGGCACCAGTTATCTGTCTCTGTGAGACCTTTTTGAAGGATGTTTGTGTCAGCTGGAGAGTTGATTATGGCGCCCAGTTTGCAGTCGTCTGCGAACTTGGTGAGCCATAGTCCTCCCACGTTTGCCTGTACCTCGGAAAAGTATATACCGAACAAGAGTGGTCCCAGGACAGAACCCTGTGGGACGCCACTTGTGACTGGTTTTGAGTCTGACATGGCTCCAGCAACTCTCACTCTGTGGGTTCTGTCTTTGAGCCAGTTTGCGACCCATCTTGTGACATAGGGGTTTATATTTAAGCTGGATAGCTTATCTATGATGCCCGAGTGGGGTATTGTGTCAAATGCCTTTGCAAGGTCCAGATAGGCTGTGTGGACTACCTTCCCTTCATCTATGGCTTTGGCGACTGTTTCAAAGAAGTCAACCAGATTCAAAAGGCAGGATCTGCCCTTGACAAAGCCGAACTGGGTAGGATCTAGTGTGTGTAGGTCCCCAATGTCTTTGTTTATGAGCTCCATGATGATTCTCTCCATAGCCTTGCAGACTAAGCTAGTAAGGCTTATGGGGCAATAGTTTCCAGGGTCTGTAGAGGCTGCACCTTTGTGGAGTGGGACCACTGTTGCTGTAAGCCATTCTGTGGGCACATATCCTGTAGTGAGGCTGAGATTGTATAGCTGTTTTATTTGAGGGATTAGTTCCTCTTGTAGTTCATGTAGGACACAGCTTGGGACGCCATCTGGTCCCATGGAAGCAGTGTTTTTTGCTTTGGAGAGGGCAGCCTTCACCTGAGCATCTGAGATGTTTGGGAAGCAGCCCTCTGCCGGGATAGATACTTGCTCTTTTGGGGGGGGGTGGAGAAGTTTGCACTGAACCTGTCTGCCAGGATATTGGCGATGTCTGTGGGTTCAGTGTATTTTTTGTCATTTAGAATCAACTCAGAACAAGTCTGGGAGTTGCATCCCAGGTTTCTAACATAACTGAAAAAAGCCTTATGATTGTCTTTGGTGTCCTGTGCAATTTTTCTCTCGAAGCTGGCCTTGGAGGATTTTGAGGGATCGTAATTTTTTGCTAGTACTGATCAGAGATGCCTTCCCTATTAGGGATTTTGCTCTATCAAGTAGTAGCTTCCTCCTTCTGTTGTACAGTTTATTTATGGCAGGGGTTCACCAGACTGGACGCCTGCCTTTGGATGATTGGGTCTTGGTTTTGTTTGGGATAGCATGATCCATGCATTTCTGGAGATGTCTGTAGAATGCATTTATATAGGATTCTGCAGTTTGGGCTGTAGTTTCCACTGGCCCTGGGGCCTTGAAGGATTCCACTTCGGTTTTGAGAAGTGAGAAGTTCGCTTTTGAGAAGTTTTTCACCGTGGTTTTCTGGGCTGGGGGTGGGGTCGGGATGTGGACATCCAGTGAAATTAATTTATGGTCTGATCTTACCAGTGAGGGATATACTTCTGGTGTGGAGCATAGGGTCCCCATGTTGGTAATGATCAGGTCTAGTATGTTGTCCCCTCTTGTGGGAGTGATGACTAGTTGTTCCATAGCATTTGAGTTTATAATTTCCAGGGATCTTTGGGCTAAGGTGCTGGGGCTTGAGTAGTGCTCCCAGTCAATGTTTGGGTAGTTGAAGTCGCCCAATATAATGGTGTTCGGAGAGATCTTCATGTTCTCCAATGTTTTCAGTAAAGCTGAATGGGATTCCTGACTTTGAGAAGGTGGTCTGTAGGATGCTATAAACTGAAAAGCAGTCTTGCCCACTGTTAGTTGCACATGGATGGTCTTTGATACTTCGTGCAATGCCACTAACCTGGAGGTGTGGATATCCTTGATAAATATGGAAACTCCCCCTCCTTTTGTTGTTCGGTCCGGGTTTTGGGGCCGAAAAGCATGATACGAGGTATAGCCTGGTAGTGCTGGGGTGCTCTCTGGAGCCTTGAACCAGGTTTCTGTCACTGCACAGATATCAATGTTCTCCATACTTTGGAGAGCTTCGAGTGCATGCATCTTGAGGTTAAGACTTCTGGCATTTAGCAGCATTACCCTTAGTTTCTTGTTCCTTGTGCTGTCTATAGGGGTGGGTTTGACTTTTTTGAGCCTTGCCTAAAAAAGGCACTATGGGGGTGGCAAGAGCCTTTGCCAATATCCGAAAGCCCAGTGGTGACAGGTGCAAGCCGTCCCTAGCGAAGCAACGTGGCTTGTCGAGCATGTCATCCCAGGCTGACAGACACTGGATCCCCTTTGAATGACACCAAAATTTTAGCCAATTGTTAAAATCGATCATTTTTTCTTTGTACTGTGGCATCATTCTAGGTGAGGGTAAGATGCTGCTGAAGGTCAGGGTCATACCAGCCTGGGCTACATGATCAGAGAGCTCCTCTATGTCTCTCTTCATGTAGTCCAGGGAGGTACATCTCAGGTCATTCACACCAGCATGTACAAAGACTGAGTCATATTTGTATTTGCTTTGGAGTGACCTGAGTGCTTGCGTTATGTGTCGGATCCTAGCACCCGACAGGCAGCTCACCGTGACCTTCTCTTTATTCAGCCTGGTGAGCGGGACGTCAGTGTGTCTGACAATAGAGTCACCTATAACAAGAGTATCAGGTGCGTTATTCAGCCTTAAGGGCTGTGGCTGCTTGGCACACTGACTTTGTGGGTTATGTGTTGTGTGTGTTTTGTTTTGAGGTAGCGTTTGCTTGGATGTCTGCTTTGGAGGTCTCTGTTGCTTAGGTAGATTTTTATTTAGAGCCTCCGAGTATGTTTTTGTGTATTTATGTGTTTGGTTTGCTGATGTGGTGGGACTATGTCATACTGGAATTGTGTTGTGTGAGGTTGCCTTCTCCTCCTGACTGGTTACACCAGTTTTGAGATGAGAGAGCTCAGCCTCCAGTTTGGCTAAATAGTTGCATCTCTCACATATATTTGAACCTGTTTGGTTATTTTTGTGAATGTACTGACATTGAATTGCTAGAGGTTTGCTAATCAGTAAACCTTAGGGTTTAGCCTAGGTATTGGATCATATAGCAGACCTTAAAAGACGCATTACAGATGAGGATAGTCTTGTTATGGCAAGATGAAAGTGATTAATCACTGAGAAATCGTGTAAACCTGAGTATCAGAAAACAGTGTTGTACTGTGTATCTAAAAGATTGTTTGCCAGTTACGCAGTTTCTGTATGTATGTTTTGTATCTGTGTATATACATATTTCCCTTTGGAATGTGTGACACTACAAAAGACCACTTTCAGCAGAGGCCCAGGAAGGAAAGTTCCATAGTATAAAATGATGAAAATATAAAAAGAAATATTACATCAAATCCTGTAGGCGTATGATGGATGAATAATAACAATGTCACTAGTGGAGAGAAATGAAGGTTGAGGTGGTCTTACCCCTTAAGATGTACTGGCCCATACTGTCATGTGTTATGCTCAAGACCTAGCATGTAAGAGTAGACTGGCTTATCTTGTCTCAGAACCCGGTCTTCTTTGTAGAACTTTAAGGCGGTCTTTGCAGCTGTTCCTTTTCAGTGAACAACAAAGAAACTACACCCTTGACATTTTCCTCTTTGGAGGTAAGGAACTTGAAACTGTTATGAGAAGTGAGCATTTAACTACAGTGGGATTTTTCATATGGATCAGGAATGATTTTTTTTAAATGTTTTTTTTTTTTCCAGAGTTCTGTCTCGGATTAATCTCAAGGAAACATTTTTTGACAGAAGGGGAAACTAGATTTAAAATGTAAATGCTAATTATAGATAATATATGATGTGTATATACTAAAATGTGGATAGGAAGCATTGGATGCTGTTTCTAGGACATCTACATTTGATGTAACAATGTAACAGTGCCAAAAGTATAATTTGTTTAGGATAGAGTCTTACAAAGAGGATGAAAAGGTCTGACTACTTTGTGCACCTTTTTCAACTTGACAGCCTTTTGGAAAGCAACAGTTGGAATGATGAGTGATAATGACCAGAAATGAAAAACTAGGACTGCAATGATACATTGTTATAGCATTTAAACACCACTGTATTCGGTGACTAACAAACTAGTAGTCCATCTGTTTGAAACTGGTCTCTTACAAGGTAAAAAAATGATGTTATGTGATCCTATCTCGCCTACATTCTGTACTGATGGGTTCGGAGCCGATCCTCGGCTCTGACTCGGCACGCTATACTATAGAGCGAAGTCTCTAATTGGCTGAGCTATTCCATATCCCAGGATGCACCACCACCAATTCCCCAGATCTCGTTTGCTGCTTACAAGCAAAGACGTGGTCTTGAGCTTGGCTGAGCTAAGTGCTTTCTTTCTAAGAATTTTCTGTCAGGAATTTTCTTAAATTTAACCAAAAGCTGTTTTAACGGCTATCGCTGTGTATGATTGAGTTTTTCTGATTTATTTTTGTGGTAAATTTGTCTTTCAGGGTAAGGTTTCCGTTTAAGTTAGAGGGGCCTTCCCCTCGCGCGTGAGTGAGCCTTTTTGTGTGAGTTTCGTGAGGTGGTCAAGTACCCGTTTTTAGTTAGAGGGTTCTTGGCCCTCCTGTTGTGTGATTTATTTGTTGACTTTCTCTTGTTTAACTGTAAAGTGAAATTTTTTGAAATTGTTCTGGGTTAGATACATTTTTTTCCTGTGTTTTCTAACTGTTGGCAATTATGTCTAAAGAGCACAGACCCTCAGGGTTTAAAAAATGTACAAGATGCAGCTACAAGATGTCCATAACGGACGATCACTCCCTATGCGTGTACTGTTTAGGCCCCAAACATCTTCAGGAGTCTTGTAGCGTGTGTCACGCTTTTTCCTCTCGAGTCCTCCAAGAGAGGAAAAACAAATTGATACTAAAAGGACTTATCAAACCTACTTTTGAAGAGGCCTTATCTTCCTCTTCTTCTCCCTCAAAGAAAAAGAAATCGTTGGCTCCGACCAGTCCGTCGGAACCGACCACCAAGAAATCTCGGCAGGCTTCTCCATCGGCTCCACGGACTTCAGAGCCGAGGGCGGGAACGGTCTGCCTCGATGCCTCCAGCCTAGACTCCTCTGGCTTCGGAGCCGATGGCTGGAGCTTCGAGAGGCGGGTCACCTTCATCGGCTCTGCTGATTTCGGAGCCGATGAGAGTTGCCCGCTCGGACTCTTCCACTTCGGCACCGAAGACCTCTTCGGCACCGAGGGAAATTACAATGGAGTCTCCTTCGGCACTGATTTTGATCGAGACAATTCGGAGCCCGTCCCCCAGTCCTTCGGAGCCAGTGGAGAAGTCTACTCGGACCCGTTTGCTCTCCTCCCGGTCTTCCAAGATGTCGGATTCGGACATTGACAGGGTGCTCCAAAGGCTGTTTCAGTCTCCAGTCTTCCAAAAGTTAGTTTCGGCTCCAGCCCAGTCGGCTTCGGAGCCGATGGTCCACCCTTTAGCCTTGGTTCCTCCACCAACAGCCTCGGCGCCGTTGGAGTTGGTGCTGGTGGAGCCGATGGAGGTGTCCGGGTTGGCTCCGACCCTTACTCCTACTCTGGCCTTCGGGTCTGAGTTCGGTACACGGACCTCTTCGATCGGCCCCAGGGGGGTGACTCTTCGGGACCGATGTTTTCGGTTCCGAGCCTCTCTCTTGGTGCGTCGGCTGCGGGAGTGCCATCTGCTGTTATGGCTTTGGGGGTCGGACCTTCCCAGTATTCTGGGGGTCCGGCCTTTAGAGCCATGAGGAGTGCTTTGGCCAAATCTTCTGTGGCTACCTCCACCATCTCCCCGGCAGCTTCCCTAGGCATGGAGACTGGTTCCTTTGTAGTCCCCCTGTCTCAAGACAATGGAGCCCTGGGGCCTGAAGTCACCCCCATTGGGGGTCCCCCTCTTCCTGGAGGTCCCTCTGAAGAGTCTTCAGAGGAACCCCCAAGAAAGAAACAGTGCAAGAGGAAGCACGTTGACTCCCCTGATGAGTCTCTCACCTCAGACACCGATCTTGATGATGCGGAAGGGTCCCCCAAGACGTCCTCGGATGATGTCTCCTTTGCGGACATCCTGGAAGTCCTCAAACAACGAGGTGGCTGGCAGACCAAACCCCCTTCATCTGACGAGTCGGTGTTCCTCAAGGCCTTCGGGGCTCAGCCCTCCGCCTCCTGGGTGTCTCCGCCCTTCGATGAGCTCCTAGATTTGATCTCTCTAAGGGCGTGGGAACATCCAGATTCTGTGGAACTGGTGCCTGCTCGCCCTAACAAATTTTTGTCAGCGCCCCCGGAAAAGGAATTTCTCACCAAGGGTGTGGCTGTAGATGCTCTGGTGGTGGCATCTGCTACCCAGCAAGATGTAGCAGAGGCTTCGACGTCCGTCCATCCTCCTAATAAGGAGTCTAGGTGCATGGACCGGTATGGAAAGCACATCCTTACTTCAGCGGCCTTTACTTTAAGGTCTCTGAACTATCTGACGCACTGATCAAGGAACTTTCAGATACCCTCTCTGGTAACCTACCTGAGCAGTTGGCCCAGACGGTTAGCTCTCAGTTGGCTACTCTATCGTCGATATCGAACTTGTCCATGAGGCTCATTTCGTATGCAGCCGAGGGGGCGAGTAGAGCGGCGGGTACGGGTGTTGCTCTGCGGAGACAAGCCTGGCTCCGCCTGTGTCATTTTGCAGAGGCCTTCAAGTCTTCCTTTGCCGACGCTCCCTTTGATGGGTCCTCTTTGTTTGGACCCAAGGTAAAGGACACCTTGACCCGCTGTGAACAAGAGGGTAAGACTTTGACTGCCGTAGGGGCACAGTTTTCCTCTCCCTTTCGGCCTTATCCCAAGGCTAAAAGAGGAGGGAAAATGTGGTTCCGTAAATCTCAGAAGAATTACCTCTCACAGCAGGATGATCCCCCTTCTAGAGGCAGAGGAGGGGGAAATTTTTCAGGAAGACACCGTCCCAGAGGCGGCAGAGGCCCCCGCAACACTGGAGACCGCGAGTCCTTTCGTGGCTCTTCAACCTTTCAGCATCCCTGAAGGATTGTCCAACTGCGCAGCTCCGGAGCCAGTCGGGGGTCGTTTTTCGAGGCACCTAAAGGCCTGGGAGAGGATCACTCAGGACCGATGGGTGCTCCGAATCATCGCCGGAGGTTACGTCATCCCCTTTTCGCACCCCCCCCCCGCCATCCAGGAAAATCCCGGACCCGCCACCCAGTCAACGGGATATTGCAGCCATCGAAATTTCAAAGCTGCTTCAAAAAGGAGTCATCCAACCGGTCCCCGTAGACCAGACCGGATTAGGGACTTACTCAAAATTCTTTTTGGTGCCAAAAAAGACCGGGGACTTGAGGCCAATTTTGGATCTCAGCAACCTAAATCGATCAGTCAAGAAGTTTAAGTTCCGGATGGTCACCTTACAATCCATTCTCCCGCTACTGGAGAAAGGTGTTTGGATGTGCTCCATAGATCTCAAGGACGCCTATTATCACATTCTGGTAGATCAGGCGTCCAGGAGACATCTGCGCTTCAGCCTGGGAGACGGTCATTTCCAGTTCTGCGCACTTCCCTTTGGTCTCACCACAGCCCCCAGGGTGTTCACCAAATGTTTGGCAGTGGTGACTGCTCACCTGAGGAGTCTAGGATTCCAGGTGTTTCTGTATCTAGACGACTGGCTCCTAACTGCCACCTCCAGGCATCTACTATTACAGAACCTAGCAGCCACTATATCTCTAGGCACCTCCCTAGGAATCACCTTCAATTGGGCAAAGTCTGTGTTGCTGCCATCTCAGCATATACGGTTTATCGGTGTAGAGATAGACTCAAAGCAAATGCGGGTCTATCTTCCTACAGAGAGAATAGAAACATTACAATCTCAAGTCCGAGCGTTGCTCCTCAAACGCCGAGCCCCAGCAAGGATGGTCCTACAACTGTTGGGTTCCATGTTGGCTACCGTTCTCCTGGTACCCTTAGCAAGATTGCACATGAGGATTCTCCAGTGGCTCCTGTCGGTCCAGTGGTCATATCAGGAACTTCCTCTCAGTCACCACATTATAATCACGGAGACGTGCAAACAGGACCTCCGTTGGTGGCTTCTCTCCTCCAACCTGGATCAGGGGCGACCCTTCATTCCTCCTCCTCCAGTGGCCACTTTGACTACGGACACCTCCCAGACAGGGTGGGGGGGACATTACCTGGGCAGGTCAGTCCAAGGCGAGTGGCACCCCGACGAGAGTTCCCTACACATCAACATACTGGAAATGAGGGCGGTGCTTCTATCGCTTCAAGCACTACACAGCTACCTCCCCCAGGGTATGATTGCCATTCAGTCCGACAACGTGTCAGTAGTCTGGTACCTGAACAAGCAGGGAGGGACCAGGTCCTACCCTCTTTGCAGAGAGGCCATGAAAGTATGGAATTGGGCTGTTGCAACCAACCGTTTCTTGGTAGCAACACACATTCCGGGGAGATCCAATGTGATAGCCGACAGACTGAGCAGAACCATTCTCTCCCCGCACGAGTGGTCTCTGAACGACAGAGTAGCATCTCAGATCTTCAGAAGATGGGGAACTCCTTGTTGCGACCTCTTTGCAACTCCCCTCAACACGAAATGTCTACAGTTCTTTTCTCTTACCCGGTTCGGGGTTTCCCAAGGACGCCCTAGTCCAAACTTGGCCCACCGGCTTACTGTACGCCTTTCCACCGGTTCCCCTTCTCCCCAGGGTGATCCAGAAAGTGATTCACTTGCAGTGCAAGATGATTTTAGTTGCCCCATACTGGCCTCGTCAAGTCTGGCTGCCATTTCTTCGGAAATACGCACTGGACGGTCCATGGTTCCTGGACCAGGTTCCAGATCTCTTGATCCACCAGTCGGGACAGCTTCACCAGTCCCTTCACTCACTGAAGTTAACAGCTTGGCTCCTCCACTTCCGACTATAGTCAGGAACCCTCAAGTAAATCTGAAAATGTGCATGCCAAAGAGCCATTAAGTATTGTTTTTGTGTGTGAATCATGTTAATACGGAACTATAATGAATGAAAGCATATTTCATCTAGGAATGGATGAGTGACTTTCCTGTGCTTTGAGGAAGGCTTAATAATTTAGGGATTAGATGCTTATATACTGATCTTAACAAGGGGCATTGAAAGTCTTGGATGAAGGCAAGAGTCTTGATAAATGAAAGTCCTACTTTCGGGCAGATCTTCAGTATTGTCCAGTGCTGATGACTACCATGTCTATTTGCAGTCTTTCTAATGCCAGGGTGTGGACATTTGTTTTGTTTTTGTTCTTAAATTATTGTCATCTCAGCAGTGAATGTTGTGAAAGGCCTGGTACCCAAACTTGTCTTTTAGTCAAATCGTCTTGAACTGCCTAATGATATGAGTGCGTGGAAGGTGCCCTAAAGCTTTAGAAGCTGACCAACTATTATATCCTTGGCAAGGTATAACCCATACAACTTACGCTACTGCAGGCAGTGATCATATGGTCATGTAATTTTAAGGTAAATGTACTTAAAACATCTGTACTTTTCAAATAACAGTAATATAATCTGTAGGACAGGAAGTTGATGTATAAGATGGTGGCAAAATAAGTACTGTAGGATATCAACTAAAGAGCAAGAGATTTAAGTCTAGAAAGTGTATATCCCTTTAAATTCAGAACTTGAGAACCCCAGTGTTAATCAAGAGAAGAAAGATGCAATATAAAGATAGGAGTGAAAACATTACTCTGACACAGATAATAAAACTGATGTAGTTAATACAGGAATTAATGTAACACACAGTCCAGCAGGGATAATATGCATGAGTTTAGAAATATTTCTGTTACGCAAATATTCATTTATATATATATCTATATATATCTATATATCTATATATCTATATATATATATATATAGATATATATATATATATCTACAGATAGATATATAGATATATATATATATATATATCTACAGATAGATATATAGATATATATATATAATATAAACTCCAGAGCATAAAAACTTTTAGCACACAACTTGGGCAAAAGAAAGTAGAGGGATTGTTGCCAAACTTAGGGAATTTATAACAAAAAATATAAAAAGCGATCCTTTAGAGGTATTGGAGATATTTTGGAAACTGTATGAAAATTTCTATAAAGCAGAGAAATGTGGAAATCAAGAAAGAGCACAAGTGGAAATATTTATGGGAGACTTGAGTATGTCAAGTTTAGAGATAGATGAGGCTCAACAATTGGCAGCTTAGATAGGGGGAAATGAGACAAAATGGTGATATATAATCAATATGCAGGAAACTCTCCAGGAGCAGATGGTATGCCTATGGAAGCTTGGAAGTTAGGTGGAAGAATGTATAAAAATTTGGAAGGTTTTGTTGCTCAGTATTTTAAATAGGGAAGAAATGGCAATATCTTGGAAGAAAGCTGTGGGGGCTAAAATACCTACAGAGGTTAAGACGCATCAATCCCAGCTTCATATAGACCCATTTTAATTTTAAACCATGGTTATAAAGTGTGTCTATAGTAGCTAAAAGAATAGCAAAGATGTTGCCAAAATTGATAGATATGAAACCATGTGGTTTCATGGAGAGGATACAAACATTTGACAAAGTTAACAGAGCAATGTTGATCCAGAGGGAAGCATAATGTAAGAAAATACCACTGCTTTTGGTGGGTCTTGATGCAGAGAAAGCATTTAACAGCGTAAGCTGAGATTTTGTATGTCAATGGAAGCATTTGCTTTCTTGGAAACAATAATAATTAATTAGGAGGCTATATGAGGGATCAAAGGCAAGAGTATGGTATGGTAATAGAGAAATGTTGGCTTTATTTACACATGATGATATTTTGTACTTGATAAATCCAGAAAAGGACATATTGGTGTCGTGGAACATTTTAAGACATAATATGAAGTATTTAGGAGTATAAATTACAAAAAGCTTCTATAATAGTAGCTGAAGATATAAAGGGAAGAGACCAAACAGAAATAATACAAACACTGAGAAACTGGAAGCTCTCATTTATGGATAAGCAGTGCAAATGTTTTTAATCCCTTTAGTTTTATATATATATATATATATATATATATATATATATATATATATATATATATATATATATACATACATCTCACACACACACACACACACACACACACACACACACATATATATCAAGTATATTTATCAAGTATTTCTATCAACCAGAAAAGAAGTTGTGGACAGTAAGAGTTGAATGAATTTATCTGGGAAGGGAAGATGGCTACGGTTAAGTGGGTAAGTTTTATCCTTCCAGCAGAACAAGGAGGTTTAGGTTTACCTTATTTGAAGGGATATTTTTGACAATTAAGGCTAATTATACATACCACAAGTAGAAAGCTATTATTCAGTGAGGAAAGGGATGATGATGAATCAGGGGAGGAATTCAAAAAATAAGGGCAGGGTGGGATTCTGGATTCAGATCCTTAAGAAAAATAATAGCCGTAGAGACTATTGTATTCATAAAGCAGTAGAAAGTATTCCAAGAGCTAAGCCAACACGAGAAAGGGGATGACTACAAGTAAAGATATGGATAATAGGCAAGAGGGGGCTAGAATTTGCTGGAGAAAACTGGCAAAGGAACCAAGTTATTGGGAGTAAATAACTGTAGAGATAAAGGTAATAGACTGGGATGAGGCAAAGAAGACATTTGGACTGAAGGCTAGAGACTGCCCTCTCTACCCAGAGATTGATAGAGTATAAGCAAAGAAAAAGGGATAGGGGAATCATAAGTTAAATACCTTCTCTGGTACAGTTTTCAGTTGAATGTAGAGCAGAGGCTGTTGTTAAAAAGGGATAAATTAGTAGGGCATATAAACAAAATTGCACAGTAACTATAAGAATCCATCAGAGGAAACCAAATAAGACTGGGAAGAAAGCTTGGTTAAGCAGTTTACAAGGGAACAATGGAAGGGCATATGTATGGCTCTCGGCTATGTAACAAAGTCTAGAAGGTTTAGCATATTTCCTTGGAAGTGTTTGTGTAGGTATTTTTATAAAGCAAGCAGACTCCAAAGAATTTTTCCAGTAGATGTCAAATGTTGGAGGTGTGATGGGGAAGAAAAAGGTAACTGGGGAAATATGTTTTGGGAGTATATTGGCAGATTTTACAATTTCCTTGCAGAGTACTGTGCAGAAATATTGGATCAGCAAATGAGTGCAACTAAGGAAAATGATTATTTTGTGCTGGGACACAGGATCTGAATTACCTAGACATAAGCCCTTGTCCGATATAATACTGGTGGCTACCAAAAAGGTAATTACCAGAAAATAGAAATGAGAACCTGAACCAGCTGTATTTGAAGTAGTGAATATTGTAACAGAAATAAAATAACAAAATTAGATCATTAGAAAAAGAAAGGAGCAAATTACATAGAAATGTAAATTTTGGGAACATTATATGCACAATATTGTTCTGAAGGAGGAGTGAGGTTTAAAGGAAGGTGGGAATTGAGCATTTCATGTAATGATTGTTACATTATACGTGTTCTTTTTATATGCAACTGAAAACATGTTAGTATGTTTTTTCTTTTATATTGATGTATGTTTGCCTCTGTCTTAAGTGAGAATTTAATAAAGGAACACGCACTCAAGTCAACAGACAGTGCAGTTTATAAATATATTTTTCCAGAAGTTGTAATGTAAACAATGAATGGGGAAAAGTTCAAAATATTAAAGGTAGAAGTAAAGAAGAGTTTCCTGTCTATAACATCTCTAGAGGTAAGTTATATTGTTACAATAGTAATTTATTAAATATAGCGACAGATAAGACAGCTGAAGGGGAACTCTTGTATGTCTCAGGATATAATTTACAACAGAGATAAAAAAGATATTACCTGAAAGAACTCCACAATTAAAAATAAAAGTTAGAAGAAAAGGGGATGTTAAGTTGTCCATCTCGCCTTCATTTTTGCTGGATGGGTTCAGAGTCGATCTTCGGCTCCGACTTGGCACTTGCTAAGCTCGAGAGCTAATTTTACCAGCTCGAGGCAACCCTATATCCCATGATGCAAGGCGGAGATTACCCAGATCTCGTTTGCCGCTTCGCTAACGAGGTGCCTTCTTTTACCAGCTTTAGGTAAGTGAACATTTTTTGAGACTTTTCGTCTACCCACTTTTAAATTTATATATATATATATATTTGTATTTCGTTAATCAATGACTTACTTTAGCCCTATTCCCGTCAGTGTTCCCTTCTTTTTGAGTAAATTATTCCCTTGTCCCTAGTTAGGCCTTAGGCCTTCCCCTCCCTAAATTTTTTCCTGTCTGGGATTGTTTGTGTGTGATTGTGTGTTATCCCTGTTTATTTTAATTTGTTGGACTGAGTGTTTTTGTGTGTGAGTGTGTTACTGGTGTTTCATCGACACAGTTATGTCGAAGGACGCTAAGGTCTCAGGCTTCAAGAAGTGTGACTCGTGCTGTCAGAAGATGTCTCTGACAGACGGTCACACTTCTTGTGTTTATTGCCTGGGACCTTCGCACCTGCAGGACTCTTGTGCTATCTGTCATGCTTTCAGCCCAAGAGTCCTGCAGGAGCGAAAAAATAAGCTGATATTAAGGGGCTTATTAAAGCCCGAGAGCTCCCCTACTAAGTCGGTACTGGGGAAGCCCTCGAAACCTGTTAAGCCTTCGGCTCAGACTTCCAAGCCGTCGGCTTCAGGTTCATCCTTACCAGGTTCAAGATCGGCTCCGGCCAGAGCCGATCCTTCCATACCAGTCTCGGTATCGGCTCCATCCGGCGCCGATACTGTCAAATCCAGACACTCAGTGTCGGCTCCAGTTGGAGCCGACGTATCTTCGGCTCCAATGGCTCCATTGATCTCAAAAAAGAGATCTCGACCCCCTTCAGTGGAATCTGTACATTTGGCTCCGAGATCGCCCTTGCTCTCAGAGCGGAGCCATCGGAGCCGTTCTAATCGGTCATCCGGGCTATCTGATCACGACCTCGAGAGAGTGGTGAGTAGACTATTAAAGTCTCAGGCATTGGCCCAAATACTGATCACGACCTCGAGAGAGTGGTGAGTAGACTATTAAAGTCTCAGGCATTGGCCCAAATACTCCATAGCCCATCTCAACAGATGGTAGCTATCTCACATCCACCAAACATTCCTCCTTCGACTCTCTTACAGAGCTCGGAGCCAGAGCTCCTCGGAACTGGCACCATTGTGACTTCGGAGCCGATACCACCACTTTCGGCTCCGTCGTCCTTTGGCTCCGATTTTCTCCTTGAAACCTTCATTGGAGGGATCCAGGTGTCTGGTCTCTCTCGTCAGCTCCGAGGGGGCGAGTGGCATCGGACCCTTGTCCGACCCCGTTCTCCCTCTCAGAGCTTCGGCGTTGGTGAGCTCGGCCCTGACATCTGCCTTGGAGCCTTCCCTCTTGGTGAGGCCTGGGGTTCCTATCTCTTCGGAGCGGGAACTTTCTGGTCTCTCTGACGGGGGAGCCTTCGAGGTGATGAGGAGTGTACTAGCCCCTGGGCTTGGTCAACGGACAGTTCCATCAGCTCCTCCCACTACAGTGCCTGCTGACGTCTCTTCCCACTCTCTTGCTCCCGGACCCAGAGATCCAATGCCTCAGGTTTCCCCATTGGGAATATCTTCCTCTTCCGAGGCTTCTCCTGATCCGTCAGGAGAACCCCCGTGTAAGAGGACATGTAAGAGGAAACATCTAGACTCCCCTGAGTCTACTACATCAGATACTGACTTGGATGAGTCTGAGGGATCCCCAAGGTCCTCCTCTGAGGATGTCTCATTTTCAGACATCCTTGAAATCCTTAAGCAGAGGGGGAACTGGCCCTCCCTTAATCCCTCCGAGGACGAGTCAGTATACCTGGAGGCATTCGGATCTCGACCCTCCACCTCCTGGGTGTGTCCGCCTTTCGACCCTCTCATGGAGGTAGTGGCTCGGAAGGCGTGGATGGCTCTAGATTCGGTGGAACCTATCCCTAAGAGTCCTTCAAAATTTATTACTGCCCCACAAGATAGACAATATTTAACAAAGGGTTTCCCATTTGATGCCATGGTGGTGGCTGCTGCCACCAAGAAGGAATTAGCTGATCCTTCAGTACCTGTCCATCCTCCTAACAAGGATTCTAGGACTATGGACAGGTATGTTAAGCGGATTTTTTCTTCAGCGACTTTTGCCATGATCGCTGAACTACTTATGCCACTTCACCCGCCTTCAAAGAGATGTTCTTAAAGACTTGGGAGAAGTTTTACAGGATCCGTCAGCTGCTGGGTCTCAGGATAAGATTAGCTCACAGCTAGGAATCCTTAACTCCATTGCTAACTCCTCCATGCAGCTCATTTCTTATGCAGCCGATGGAGCGAATAGGGCCGCGGGCACAGGAGTGGCTTTAAGGTGTCAGTCCTGGATGCGGCTTTGTAATTTTGCAGACCCCTTCAAGGCGTCTTTCACAAACTCCCCCTTTGATGGCTCGACCTTGTTCGGTCCTCAAGTGAAAGACACTTTGACTAGATGTGAACAAGATGGCAAGACTCTTTCTGCCGTAGGAGTCCATTTCTCCACCCCTTCTAGACCTTACCTCAAAGGACAGAAGGGAGGGAAAATGTGGTTCTGCAAATTTCAAGGAGTCACGCCTGACGCACGAAGTCAGTTTACCCCCAGAGCAGAGGGGGTAACAATAATAGACGCGCCCTAGGGGCAGAGGTGGTCTGCAGAATCAGGGTAGCAGAGAGCCTCTTTCTGACAAACCCTTCCAGCATCCCTGAGATGTTGCCCGATTGTCCGCCTTCAGAGGCAGTCGGGGGAAAATTATCGCTGTACCCAATAGCCTGGCTTTCCCTTTCTCAAGACAAATGAGTACAGTCAATTATATCCGAGGGTTACAAAATTCCCTTTATTCAAACCCCAATTCAACAAAAGGGAACCCTTCCAGACGTTCCACCCGGTCTAAGGGAACTAGCAGTACTAGAAATATCAAAACTGCTAGTAAAAAGAGCCAGCCAGCCAGTCCCAGCGGACTAAATAGGATCCGGAATCTACTCAAGGTTCTTTTTAGTTCCAAAAAAGACAGGGGACTACAGACCAATATTAGATCTGAGCAAACTCAACAAGTTTGTAAAGAAATCAAGATTCCAGATGGTCACGCTTCAGTCCATTCTGCCCTTTCTGGGCAAGGACAATTGGATGTGCTCGATAGATCTTAAGGATGCGTACTATCGCATAAAAATTCACAGACGCTCCAGAAGATTTCTCCGCTTTCGGCTGGGGACCAGTCACTTCCAATTCAGAGCCTTGCCCTTTGGACTCACTACAGCCCCCAGAGTGTTCACCAAATGCATGGCAGTGGTTACGGCTCACCTGAGACGTCAAGGATTCCAGGTGTTTCCATATCTAGACGACTGGCTCCTCACTGCCACCACCAGGCATTAGCTTCTCCAAGCCAGAAATTACACCATTCACACTTGCAGAGGGCTAGGAATTTCTATAAATTTTGAAAAAAATCTGCCTTGTTGCCTTGTCAGTCTATTACTTTTATAGGCGCAAGATTGGACACCGTACAACTTTCAGCAAGGTTGACAGACCAAAGGATCTTGGACATTCAAAGTCATGTCCAAGTGATTCTCTTCAGCAACAAAATTCAAGCCAGATTTGCTCTGAAAGTACTGGGTCTTATGGCGGCCGCCATAACACTTCTTCCCCTCACCCACTTTTACATGCGGCATCTACAATGGATGCTATTCACCCAATGGTTTTTTCAACAACTTCCCATGCGTCACGAGATCATAGTAACTCCAACTTGCAAAAGACATCTGACTTGGTGGATATCGTCCCCTCAAATCCATCAAGGCAGACCATTTGTTCCTCTTGCCCCAGTTGCCACGGTTACTTTGGACGCCTCCCTGATCGGGTGGGGGGGCATTATCAGGGCAGAATGGTCCATGGCACTTGGCAACCTTTCGAGTAACATCTGCAAATAAATGTTCTGGAGATGAGAGCAGTGCTTTTAACGTTGCAAGCCCTCAATGACTCTCTTCCCCTGGGAACTATTGCAGTCCAAACGGACAATATGTCCGTAGTGTGGTATATAAACAAACAGGGCGGAACCAAGTCCTGTCCACTGTGTCGAGAGGCTCTCAGACTTTGGCAATGGGCAATCTCCACTCACCGGTTTCTGATAGCAATGCACATCCCCGGGAAATCCAACATCATAGCGGACAGATTGAGCAGAGCTATTCTCATGCCTCACGAGTGGTCTCTCAAACAGTCAGTGACGGAAGAGATTTTTCAGAAGTGGGGCCTTCCTTGCTGCGACCTTTTTGCTACACCTCAAAACAGCAAATGCCCAGACTTCTTCTCTCTCTTCCCCCTTCCAGGCCATCCCCCCAGAGACGCTCTAACTCAAGATTGGCCCTGGGGACTTTTTTATGCCTTTCCTCCTTTTCCGCTGATACCTCAGCTAATTCAGAAAGCAACCGCCTTGAGAGCCAAGTTGATTCTCATTGCCCCTTAACTGGCCTCGACAGATATGGTTTCCATTCCTACATCTTTACCTCTTGGTACAGCCATGGCATCTGGACCCGGTTCCAGATCTTCTGACCCACCAGTCGGGTCAACTGCACCAATCCATACCTTCTCTCAACCTCACTGCTTGGTTGCTCCACTTCCATCCTTAGCCAGGCTTCCTATGATTTCTAATCCTGTACGGGATATCATAGTAGCTTCCCTAAAATCTTCTACCAGAAAGATCTACACTAGTAAATGGCGACGTTTCTCTTTCTGGGCAAAAGCTAGGAACATAGACCCCTATACTGCTCCAATTCATTCGGTATTGGACTTCCTAGCTGACATTTTTAATTCAGGATCCTCTTCTTCCACAGTGAAAGTTCAACTGGCAGCCATTTCAAATTTTCATATAGGCTTTTTGGACCACAAAATTATGTCACATAAACTTTGCAAGGCATTCCTTCGAGGTATCTTTTTATTGAAACCTCCAATTAGAGACCCCCCCCACCACAGTGGGATCTAAATTTAATTTTAACATCCTTGATTCTTCCCCCGTTCAAACCTGCAGCTGCCTGTTCTTTGAAATTGCTTTCTTGGAAGACACTTTTTCTAGTTGCCATTACATCTGCCAGGAGAGTATCTGAGCTTCATGGTCTCTGTGTTCGCCCTCCCTATCTAATATTCCACAAAGACAGGGTATCTCTAAGGACTAATCCGTCTTTCTTACCAAAGGTGGCATCACAGACTAACCTAAATCAATCCATTGATCTTCCAGTACTTTTCCCGAATTATTCTGATAGAGCTGAACAAAAGTTACATTATCTTGTTGTTCACCGCCAGCTCAGATATTGTCTGGACAAGACAAAAAGTTTTAGGAAATCTGATCAACTATTTCTATCCTATGCAGAGAACAGGAAAGGCCTTCCAGTTTCTAAGCTAACTTTATCTAGGTGGCTGTCTTCTGTGATCACTTACATTTATCAGCTCAGAGGCGAAGAGTTGGTTTCTAACCCAAAAGCCCGTTCTACCAGAGCTCTAGCTACATCTACAGCTTTTCAAGCTAGACTTCCAATAGACACTATTTGTGCAGCAGCCACATGGGCCTCTCCTCATACCTTTGTTTCACATTACAAATTAGATTTGGTCTCCAGAGACAGAGCAAATTTTGGTTCCACCGTTCTCAAGAGTCTGTTCCATTGAGCCACCCAGGATAGAGGTGCTAGGGACGCGGTCCCATTTCAAGAATGCAGGCGAGATTGACAACTTAACATTTAGAAGTTATGTACCTACCATAACGTTCCATGTTAGTTGTCTTCTCTCGCCTTCTTTCTTGCGTCCCGCCCTCCATCCCCCTAGCCTGGTCAGACCGGGAAGATTATACATCTTCTACTAAGAGGTTATTACCTTTTTCTAGCTGTTCAACTCCTAGTGTCACTAGATTACGTTGATCCTTTCTAGAGGGTTATGATGTTATTTAGTATCCTTATTTTCTTCCTCCTCTTAAGTTGGAAGAAAATATTGCTATTTCTTTAGCTACAAATGAGATCTGGGTAATCTCCGCCTTGCATCATGGGATATAGGGTTGCCTCGAGCTGGTAAAATTAGCTCTCGAGCTTAACAAGTGCCGAGTCGAAGCCTAGGATCGGCTCCGAACCCATCCAGCAAGAAAGAAGGCGAGAGAAGACAACTAACATGGAACGTTATGGTAGGTACATAACTTCTAATTATAATGAAGGTATAAAAAAAACTAATAGGTAAAAGTAGAAAAAGTTGCCAAGTTTAGAAGGAATAAGTATGTCAGAACCATTTTTTTCAGGAATTAGTAACACAAGTAGTGAAATCATATTAAAGAATATTGGCTTAGAAAAAAGGGATGCCTCACAATTTTAGGAGATCATTTAAAACAAAAAAATACATTTTCTGTACTGAATAAAGAAACAATTACAGTGACTTGTTTAAATGGAGCGAAGTTGCTAGAAATTCCAATAACAGGCTATTAAGGGATAATTATAGGTGATAACCTGCATTTATCCCTTAAAAGCCTATCAGATTTAACAATAGTGGTAGGTATAAGTGGTTTAAATTCTGCACCTTTAAAGCATATGAAGGAAGCAGTTACAAAATGTCATGTTGTGAAGAAAAGAAAGTAAATTTGGCCTTTTGTAAGATTCTGATGATCCCAACCTTTTCAGATTATGCTGTAACAAATGCAAATATTTTTAATGTTTGGCTATGTAGGCAAGGTTACTTGAAGCTTTCTAAGTTTTGCAATCTAGGAAGCAATAGTATTAGATTATGAAATGTTTGTGCAAGATTTACTGTGATTCAATAATGAATTGACTTCCTTTTTAATTAAAAGATTAAAGAGTTGTCTGTTGATTTTTAGAACTCCTGGAAAAAGTAAAAGATGTTAACAAAGAAATGACAAATTTTAATAAAGTTATCATATGTTTATAGCTTTTCTCCTCTGGCCTGCGCTGAAAATGGACCTATGTCCAGTTGGACTCTCACGGTCAACAAATGTCAATAAATAAATATGCAAATGTGCAGGTCAGAAGCAGTAGTGGAGTTGGGACTATGTATATAACAATACAAGATTCAGGTTATAGTTATAACAGAATTTTGGAAAAAATTATTGATTTTAGGTTATGTAAAATATAGTTTAATAAGATCTGAAAGAAAAGGTGAAGGAGTGTTATTAACATTGTTAATTAACAATTCAACAGATTAAATGCCGAAAGTTATACTAAGGAATGCAACTCCCTGGGAGAAATTGTAGGCTACTTGTTGTATATAGGAGTAATAAAATGAGTATTATAAAACACCAGTCTTTATCTGCACACACTAGAGAGCTTCATGAATGACTTGCCAGGAATAGCACTTGGGAATTTTAAGTATGCAGGTATTAACTGGAAGTTTAGTACATTTAAAGACTTAATTTTTGGCTATATATTAAATGAGTTTAGCTTTGCACAAAATTTGAACTTACCAAGGCACATATATGTTCAACTGCGGTGGTGGTGCTGCGGTAACGTTGTCGCCTCACAGTAAGATGTTGCCCTGTTCGATTCTCAGCTAAAGCGTCTTCTGTGTGGAGACATGCGTGAATGGGTGTACCTTCGTTGAAGGTTGTGCATCAGGGCTGGCAACTCGGTACATAAAAATCTACTGCCAATAATTAGCAGACCGGAGTTCTGCTGTGGCGACCCCTAACCGGGAAAAGCCGAAAGATACAACATATATGTTGAATGTAATATTGGAAAACAGAGAGGGACTAAGCATGCAGTAGTGCCT
>NC_056750.1:765275722-765318222 GCF_019279795.1 Protopterus annectens | reverse complement strand
AGAACAAAAGACATAAAAAGAAATACAATAAAAGGCATCTAAATGGAATTGCAATAAAAGATGTTTAAATGAAATTACTGAGAAGTTGAAATTTATTGTGGCATAATGGGAAAAGAAGGTAAAAAAAATTTACGCTTCAGAATTTCTGATACCAAGAATCAGTGTTTTTAAATATGTAAAGATGATCATAAAGGAAGTCATTGTCTTATAATGCAAGATCACATGATTTTGTTTCAGATGAATGTGAAGTATTTAATTGTTTCTAAAATGTGCCCCTGACAAATCAGATGGTATACAACTTCCTTTTTTGCCCTGCTTTTATTTGCCTAACTCTTGCATCCTTATTGGCAAAGGCTCTTGCCACCCCCATAGTGCCTTTTTAGGCAAGGCTCAAATGATAAACCTACCGCCCTAGAAAACAAAAATGGAGAAAAACTAAGGGTAATACTGCTCAATGCCAGAAGTCTAAACCTCAAGATGCACGCCCTCGAAGCCCTCCTCAGTATGGAGAACATCGATGTTTGTGCTGTGACTGAAACCTGGTTCAAGGCTCCTGAGAGCACCCCAGCACTATCAGGTTATACCTCATATCATGCGATCCGGCCCCAAAATCCGGACCGAACTACAAAAGGAGGGAGAGTATCCATATTCATTAAGGATACCCACACCTCCAGGTTAGTGGCAATGCACAAAGCATCGGAGACCATCCAGGTGCAATTAACCATAGGTAAAACTGCCCTACAGTTTGTAACATGCTACAGACCACCTTCTCAAACTCAGGAAACCCACACAGCCTTCCTGAAGACACTGGAGAGTATAAATGTCTCTCCAAACACCATCATATTGGGTGACTTCAACTACCCAAACATAGACTGGGAACATTACTCAAGCCCCAACACCCTAGCCCAAAGGTTCCTTGAGTTCATAAACTCAAATGCTATGGAACAACTAGTCACCATTCCCACAAGAGGAGAAAATATACTAGACCTGATCATCACAAACATGGGGACAAAATGCTCCACACCGGAAGTATATCCCTCATTGGTGAGATCAGACCATAAATTAATCTCACTGGAGATCCACAGCTCACCCCCACCCCCAGCAAAAAACCACAGTGAAGAACTTCTCAAAAGCAAACTTCACACTTCTTAAGACTGGAGTGGTAGCCTTCAAGGCCCCCGAGCCAGTGGAAACCACAACCCACGCTGCTGAAACCCTTATAAATGCCTTCTACGAGCACCTCCAGGAATGTATGGATCAAGCAATCCCTAATAAAATCAAGACCTTTTCCACCAAAGGCAGGCGCCCGGTCTGGTGGACTCCAGCCATAAACAAACTCTACAACAAGAGGAGAAAGCTACTACATGACAGAGCAAAATCCCTAAATGGGAAGGCATCTCTGATCAATACTAGCAAAAAACTACGATCACTCATAAAATCATCCAAGGCCAACTTTGAGAGAAAAAATCGCTAATGACACAAAAGACAATCATAAAGCCTTCTTTAGCTATGTTAGAAACCTGGGTGGAAACTCCCAGATATGCTCAGAATTAGTCCAAAATGATAAAAAAATCACTGAACCCACAGACATTGCCAACATACTGGCAGACAGGTTCAGTGCAAATTTCTTCCCTCCCTCCCCAAAAAGGAGAAATATCTATCCCACCAGAGTCTAGCCTCCCAAACATCTCAGATGCCCAGGTGAGAGCTGCTCTCTAAAGCAAAAAACACAGCATCAATGGGACCGGACGGTGTCCCCGGCTGTGTGCTACACGAACTCAATGAGGAACTAAACCCACACATAAGACTATTGTTTAATCTTAGCCTTACTACAGGATACGCACTCCAAAGAATGGCGACGGCAACTGTGGTCCCACTCCACAAAGGCGGTGCTTCTACGGACCCTGGAAATTACCGCCCCATAAGCTTGACGAGCCTTGTCTGCAAAGCTATGGAGAGGATCATAATGGAACTCATAAATAAAGACATTGGGGACCTACAGACACTGGATCCTACCCAATTTGGCTTTGTCAAGGGCAGATCCTGCCTCTTGAACTTGGTCGACTTTTTCAAACAGTCACTAAGGCCATTGATGAGGGTAAGGCAGTTCACACAGCCTACCTTGACCTAGCAAAAGCATTCGACACAATACCCCACTCGGGCATCATAGAAAAGCTCACCAGCTTAGATGTAAACCCATATGTCACAAGATGGGTTGCAAACTGGCTCAAGGACAGAACACACAGGGTTAGAGTTGCTGGTGCCATGTCAGACTCTAAGCCGGTCACGAGCGGTGTCCCACAGGGCTCAGTCCTGGGCCCCTCTTGTTCGGCATTTATTTTTCTGAAGTGCAGGCAAACATAGGGGATTGTGGCTGACAAAATTTGCAGATGACTACAAATTGGGCACCATAATTGAAACTCCATCAGACACAGACATCCTCCAAAAAGGTCTCATAGAAATGGATAACTGGTGCCAGAGCCATGGCCTTAAGCTAAATGCCAAAAAATGTATAGTCATACCCTTTGGGAAAAACAAGGTAACCCCTAATTACCACATAGGTGGTAATCCATTAAACACGGAAGAAGTTATCAGGGACCTGGGGACCCAAGTTGACAGTAACCTCTCTTTTGACACTCACATTGCCAAAGTGGTTAGGAAGACCTTCTACATTGCCCACCTGATCATGAAGGGATTCGCATCCAGATCAGGAGAGGTCATTGTACCCCTGTACTCTTCACTTATCAGACCAATGATTGAGTACAACGCCCCATTCGGAATGTACCTTACCCGACACCTGCAGCAGTTGGAAAGACCCCAAAAGTTCCTCACTAAAAGGATAAAGGGGCTCAAACATATGTCATACGATGCCCAACTGAAGAAACTCCAGCTCTATTCAGTCGCATACTGTCTGCTCAGAGGTGATCTGTGCCTGACATACAAGGCCATGTCCAACCCGGAATTAATGGACATGCTCCACCTCAAAAAATCCAAATCCACCAGAGCCACGAGAGCAAGAGACTTAAACCTCAACACGGATATAAATAGGACGTGCTGGAGGGACAGATTCATCACCCAGAGACTCCCTACACTATGGAACAGAATCCCAGTCCATGTGAGGCAGAGCCCCTCACTGACTCTGTTCAAGAGAAATCTTGACGAGTGGATGGGAGATCGTAGGTTTACCCCGGGAATCATCTCTGTATCATTGCTGGACAGAGGCACAGCAAACTAATGGGTATAGTATTCTCATCCTAAGGGGTGGTGAAAGCCACACACACTCTGGCTAGGCTTATAAATGCCCTAGGGCAGATAGCCTAGTATGAACCTATGAACATTCTGAGTTGGGGATAAACCCATCTGTCTCATAATAAAGATGAACTGCTTCTTTCATGAAGCAGAGTTGACAGAAATACTTCAACGGTGACTGTGAGGACAGTTTATCATGTTAACTACTGGTAGTAATAATGACACCTTCAATAGGAATATTCAGTATCCTGTTATAACAGGAACAGTACCAGTATGCTGGAAGAAATCTTATGTTCCCATATGTAAAGGAGGGGATGAGCTTATCAGTCTGTAATGTATTTTACTTAATTTACCATCCATATTGTGGAAAATGTTTTGAATGAATCCTATTAAGTCAGTTTGTTAATGACAGTATGTATGGAACAGACCTAGATGAAAACCAGCATGGTTTCATGAAAGTCAACCCTGATGAAAACCAGCATGGTTTCATGAAAGTCAACCCTGATGAAAACCAGCATGGTTTCATGAAAGTCAACCCTGACTGGACAGAGAAAATTTTATGAGAGGGTGTCAGCATTAAAAGACCAGGGTAAAAAAAAAACAGTTTAGATTTATTTGGATGTGTCCAAAGGGGTAAATCATCTTATAATATGATGGATAAGCAATTGGATAACTGGTCATATGCAATCTGTTTTAATACAAGGGACTCTTAGATTGGAAACATTCATCTAGAGGAGTCCTGCAAAGTCCTGTTTTGGGATCAATTTTGTTTAATATGGTTTCAAAAATACCCATAATTACCAATTTTTTGGTTAACAAAATATACTCATGATTGTAAAGATGGTGCCCAAATGGACATTATAAATGTGATTAAATCAGTACTTAACCTATATAAATGATTGGGATATTAATGTTGGCCTACAGTTTAGCACTAGAAACATAATATAATTAACTTTGGTAAGTACGTGGGGAAAGATAACTATTGGAAATAAAATTGTGGTTTCAGTTCACTTGAGAAAAGATCTGGGGATCACAGTATGAGTTTAAAGAAATGAAGAGTTTAAGATAAAAATAGCATTGAAACAAGTTCACTTAATACTGAAGCCCTTATAAATAAGGGATCCCAAGGTAATGAAAACAGCATTTATATCTATAACAAGACCTGCAGTAGAATATAATTTCTCCTTCTATAGTTTAACAACATTGTCATTTCCAGGGGTTCTATACACACAGCGATGCTACACTAAAATAATACAAAATTTAAAATATTTTACATTTTAAAAGACTTACATTTTTTAGGTCTTTATAGTATATTAGTCAGAACTATGTTATGTCTGAAATTTAAGGCATTAACTAATGAAGGCTCAAGGAAAGAATTTGGACTGAAAATGGCAGAGACCTATTTGAGAATAAGGAAGTAAGGGTCCTAATTATGTATTGAAAAATAAGGCTGTAAAAGAGATATGTGACCACAACTAATACTCTGATTGCAGAACCAACTCCTGTGAATGGTAAAGAATCAAGTTCTGTAAGTTTAAAAATAAATTGTATTATCTATATGATACTAAATCTAAATTTTGAGCATCAATGACTGTAGTTCTGATGGTCTAAGAAGAGGAATGCAGCAAGGCTTTAACTGTGAAAGATGATAAGTTCATGTTTGCTGGGCCATTAGATTACAGGGAGTGGGTTACAGAAGTGGAGTTGTGCTGAACTCGCCAGATAAGTTATGGAGAGTATTTTCAACATGTTCTAGATGAAGCCAATTTTAAACACTGAAAACACCAAAGGTTCACATAGTGTCAACCAGGCACTCCAGGCATTATAAAAATGAACCAGTTGCCTGAATAAAAACGCCACCAATGAATAGTTTTCAAATGTATTTCAAGACCACAATACAACAGCATAAAACGGTTAAGCGCTTTTGTCCCTCCAGGCATGGGACTTTATCAAAACTGTTAAATTAAGTCAATAAAACCTTTATTTAAATGGTCGTGATACCAAAATAATTAAGAATTAAACAGCCTCTGAAGCCTCCTTCAAAGCCTGTGCATAGTATACTTTAAAGCATTTTTATTGTGCATTTTTTATAAAGTCTTTTTGAAACATTTGATATAATTAATATAAATCAGCTGCCCTAATTTTTAAAATGAGCATTATTGAAGTGTACTCGTTTAGCCCTGGTTTGGATGCCACATTTAATCTAAGTTGCCAGATTAATTCCTTTTTTTCAATTTCAGTTTCTCATGCACCTCCTATTGCACCTCTTATTGAGCACTTGGGAACAATTTCCATAATACCACATTGGAATTTGGCAAATTTAGGAGTTCTAATGGAAGATGCTGTCCTAGAGTCAGAGGTGGCCCGCAGAACCAGGGCTCCAGGGAGTCCTTCATTGACCAAACCCTATAAGCACTCCTGAAAGGCGAGCCAATTGCTTACCTCTAAAGGCAGTCAGGGGAAGATTTTCTTTGCACCCAACAGCCTGGTGACAAGTAACCACAAATGCCTGGGTGCTGAGAATTATTTCCAGAGGTTACCTTATCCCCTTCATCTTGTATCTAAGAACTCGAACAAGACTCACTTATTTTCCACCCAATCAGAGTGACCAAGCAGCCTTAAATATACAAAAGCTGCTAGAAAGAGAGTCATCCAGGAAGTCCCACCAGACCTGATAGGATCCAGATTTTACTCCAGGTTCTTTTGAGTTCCAAAAAAGTCAAGGGACTGCAGACCAATTCTGGATCTCAGCAAAACAAATTTGTCCAACAGTCCAAATTCCAGATGGTCACGGTTCAGTCAATGCTTCCCTTTCTAGTGGAAAACAATTGAATGTGCTCAATAGACCTTCAAGACGCATGTTACCACATAAAAATGAACAAATGCTCAAGACGGTTTCTCCTCTTTTGGCTAGGAGCCAGTCACTATCAGTTCGGGGTGCTGCCCCTTGGTCTCACCACAGCCCTCAGGGTGTGCACCAAATGTATGTCAGCAGTAACAGCTCAGTTGAGACTGCACAGATTCTGGGTGTTTCCATATCTAGATGACTGGCTCATCACCACTTCCACCAGACATCTACTGCCACAGATGACAGAATTCACCCTATATTGTTCCTGCATCTAGGCATCACAGTCAATCATACAGTCTCAACTGACTCTCTCTGAATATGGAATTCATCCGAGCTCGTCTAAACACCTTTTCTTGCGTAGCCTCCCTCCCCGTCCACAGAGTACAGAAAATAAAATCTCAAGTTCATTCTCTTTAACGCTCCAGTTATCTGCCTTATTGGTGCTTCAAGCATTGGGGTCCATGGCAGCGCTCATCACTGTGGTCCCACTAGCGAGATTTCACATGAGGTTACTGCAGTGGCTTCTTGCAAATCAATGGTCTGTTGTAACCCATCCAATGAACCACCCCATTTTTTTCGGCAATCGCTGCAAAAATGACCTATCTTGGTGGATGGAATCGGAAAAAATTCTTTTGAGCCAACCCTTTGCTCCTCCTCAATGCAAATCCATAGTGATCACAGACACCTCCAAGATGGGGGGGGGCATTATCTGGGAAAGACCGTCCAAGGCACTTTGTTCCCGATAGAGGCCAATCTGCATATCAGTGTCCTAGAGTTGAGGGTTGTGCTACTAACATTGGAAGCATTGTAGTCTGCCCTCCCTCAAGGAGCAATTGCAATTCAGTCAGACAACATGTCCGTAGTCTGGAACCAAATCCTACACCCCTGTGTGGAGAAGCCATCAGTGTGTGGCAATGGGTTATCGCCTCCAACCGCATTCTGATAGCATTGCACATCTTGGGGAGTTCAGATGTGGTAGCAGACAAACTAAGCAGATGTATTCTGCTGCCTCACGAGTGGTCTCTCACTCCCAAGATAGCGAAGATCTTCTATTGCTGCGACCTTTTTGCATCACCCCAAAACAAGTGCATAAGTTATTTTTCCCTAATTCCCCCCTCTGGGGAGTCCCCTGAAGGACGTTCTTCTCAATTGGCCCCCAGGTCACCTCTATGCCCTTCCTCCTTTTCTCTCTGATACCTCTGTTCCTCAAGAAAGCAGTTAGGTTGAGAAGCAAAGTGTAATCCTCCTTGCACCATACTGGCCTTGACAAATTTGGTTTCCCTTCTAGTGGCCTTATCTAGTTCTCCATCCATGGATTCTGGAACCAGTTCCAGACCTTCTGTCTCGCCCTCAAGGACTGGTGCATCCCAGTCTTCAAAGTCATAAGCTAATTGCTTTGTTTCTCTAATTCTGTTTGTAGCCGGTCATAATGATGTACCATCCCCGGTGCGAAAAATTTGCTGACATCACATTAAACCATCCACCATCCTTAGTAAATGGAAGAGATTCTCAATCTGAGCTTGTGATAATGGCCTCAACCCTTTTAGAGCTGCTGTGGAAAAAAGTTTATAATTTCTGGCCATCCATTTTGCTAGAAGAGTTTCCACTTCTACTGTTAAGGTCATTCTCATTGCCATCTCTAATTTTCATAATGGCTTCGGAGCCCTATCCTTAATTTCACATAGACTGTGTAAGGTCTTCCTCAAGGGAACTATTCGATTAAAGCCTCCATTTAAAGACTGTTGCTTTACAATCACTGGTACGTACCCCCTTCGAGCCAGCGGCTACTTGTACCTTAAAGTTCCTTTCATGGAAAATGCATCTGCTTATAGCTATAACCTCTGTAAGATGAGTTTCTGAATTGCAAGCCTTATGTTCAACACCCCCTTAGTTAAGTTTCCATAAGGATAGAGAGGCAGTCAGAAACAATCCATCCTTTCTTCTGAAGGTAGTCCGAGTCCAGCACTAATCAAACCGTAGACTTACCTGTCTTCTTTCCCAATTTTTCTAACAAAGACGATTACTGCTTACACTTGTTAGATGTTCATAGACAATTATGTTTCTACCTCAGCAGATCTGGAGAATTCAGAAAATGAGAACACAATGGTTCCTTTTCTGGCGCAACCTTAGGAAAATCTCTCTCTAAGGTTACCTTGTCAAAATGGTTAAGAGATTATATTCTGTTATAAATTAAAGTAATGCAAAGTTACCTGAGCCCGTTGAAGGCAAATTCCAATAGATCTATGGCTACTTCAGCTGTTTTCCATTCAGAGACTTCCATGTGTGAAATATGCACATCAGCAACATGGGCTACTCCGCATACCTTACTCATTACAAATTGGATTTGGTCTCCAGAGGAAGAGCCACCTTTGGTTCTCAGGAGTATCCTTCCATAGGACCACCTGGAATCTAAAGTAGCTGGGGACTCTGTCCCAACCGTCAAGAATAGTTGTCCCCTCAGTCAAGAATAGTTGAAGATCAACAACACAGATGGAATGTTATGGTAAGACATTACTTTTTTTGCAAGAGGTGTAAGCACCCCTGCCCCCCCCCACACACTCCTTGATAATTGTATATACCAATTTTGAGAATGCACTATATTGGGGTAAACTCCTGTATCCCCCCTGTACTGAAAACCTACCGAGAAAAAACTTGTACTGGCTTTGTTTGACAAAGATACCTGGCAATCATATGTGTGCAAACTATCTTCAAAGAGTGTGTTGCATGCAAGACAAGGTTTTTAATACTGTGGTAACAGAAACAGAATGACTGCTTTTTTTTCCCCCCCTCATTCTTGTGTTCATACCGCAGTTATCTTCTAGAATACAAATTCATTGACTGGGCAGAATTGTTGGTATGTGCTAATAAGATAGTTCCAGAATGCTTGTATTCAGTATATTTATGTTCGTTTCAGACAGCTAGCAAAATGTTATTTGAGGGAGGCATGAATAGAGCAAGATGAAGAAATAGCAAGGCACAAGTCACCTAAATTCATTTTATGCCGCTTGTTCATTTCAGTCCAGTAATTATGCCGTAACATATTCTAAGTGCAAATTGGCTTTCAGTTTTAACAGTTAAAATATTCTCAAAGTGCTTCATATTCCCAGATTTATAAAACCATTGAAGTACAGTAAGTTGAGTTATTGGAAAATTTTAAATTATAAAGTTCTTTTATTGATAACTGTTTCTGTACATATATATTTCTTTTAACAGTTCCAGAGTTTGCCAAGATCAAGGCTTGGCCATCTTGTGAGCTGAATGGTTTGATATATGTTTGGTATCACTGTGATGGCATTGACCCTATGTGGAATGTTCCTGAAGTAGAAGAAATTACAACAAAGAAGTGGGTCTATCGTGGTCACACTGAACATTATGTCAATGCACATATTGAGGTAAGCAGATTGTAGCATTTGTGTATTTTTAGCATTTCTGAATCATATTTTGAATCCATGTCTGTCAGTTTCATAGTTATGTGAGATCTGGCAGTTGGTGCAGAGGGTGAAGGCTTCATGTGATACTAAGTTTGATGCCCTCTGCACACATTTGCCTACAGTGTAACATTGAACAAGTCACTTGCACAGACATGGTTTGTGGGTCACATCTGAAAAGGGACTTTACGACCGGGGACCTACCTGATTAAGAATGAGTGTTTTTATTTAAGTGAGCCTTTTCAGAGGAATGAGAATCATGGCAATCCAGTTATGCTGTTTTTGTCAACTTTTTTTTTTTGCCAGAGTAATCTACAGGTGCTACAGAAAACCAGTGATCCCTTACTTTTGTGTTCTGATGCTTGTAAAAAAATTGATTGACTGTGCAATTTTTATAATACTTTTGCAGAAAAGGTTTCAGGAATGCCATGCTGGCCATTAAGCAAAAGCTGATGGACTGTATTTTCTGCATTTAAGTTGTGGACTTCTAGGTTAAAGTTTTGCAGTGGTTCTTCAGCTGTACGTGGGACTTAGGCAAGTTATACTGTCATGTTGTTGCTGATTTAACTCCCTTTAATTACAATGAATTACACAACTGTGCTGTCAGTAATCCAGTCACTGCAATGTACATTGCTGTTCAAACTGGTTTTCATTAATGCTTGCTCTGCATATGGTATGTTTTTCCCCCCAAGATGCTGCCTGTGGTGCAGACTACATACAATTTTGAAGTAGAATATCCACTCATATTTGACATTTGTAAGGAAGATAAAACTCACTTTGCAAACACAGTGACACTTTCTTTGATTAGATGTCATCTCTCGCTCCAGCATGTTGAAGTCTGATAAATGTGTATGTATAGTTTTTTCACAATCTTATATGTACTGCCTTGGTTTTTGGGGATGTTTCATGGCTTTGGAAGCCAAGTAAATTCTCTACAACTGAAGAATGTAAATTCTTTATGAACTTGACTTGTTCATCTAGTACAACAGTATCCATTTAGTACAGCCCTGGTCTCTATATTTTGTCATGCAAGCATTACATATTGGGTAAAACAAACAAGCTGGTTCATTCAGAATTGTTCTGCGCACTCTGTATGGACTTTGTGGAACTTTGCTTAACTCAAAAGTCATGTCATACTGTATGTAACAGCCACCTCCTCCCTTCATGTGTCACTTTGTTTGGTGCCAGCAAGGAAACTACTGTATGAAAATCACTGCCATCTATTTTACAATGGAATAAGCAGCCTTTGACTTTTCACTTAGTTTTTTCCTATTATTTGCATTCATGTGTCACAGGAAGATTTCTTATGACTGTTTGTTTATAGTTGCTACTGTTCCTGACACTTCGAAGCCTGAATTCAAGTGACTGAATAGCAGAAAAGTTTGCCATTTGCTGTATACTAGGCCTGTGTTTTATAGTGTGTGTGCTCTCTTGACCCCATTCCCCCCTCCCATATAGCTTCAGTATGGGAAGGAAATTTTTTTTTTTTTTTTTTGCAACAAAAAGTATCCTGCTCCCATTCAGCATATGGGAGCCCTGAGCTGGATTATAAAAGTAGAATATACAGATTCCATGTTGGAGGACTGTAGGTAATATCCCCTCCAGCGCATACAGACACACACACACACACACACACACACACACACACACACACACACACACACACACACACACACACACACAGAGACAATGCACAGAGTTAGATTCGTCCTTTTCCGTTTGTCTTTGGGAAGAGTGAGAATAGAATGGTTAGTTTACATGTTGAAATAATTCCCTCTGTTTTCATAGCAGTTATACACTGGTAATATATTACTGCTTTAGATGATGATAGTATACTGGAATGAATCATAATACACATCCTTACTCGAAGCTCTCCAAGGAATATTTGCTCTGACAGCTATTGGTACACAGATCTTCAGTCAAAGTTTGTATGTTTTTTCAGACTGATGCAAGGAATATACAGTGAGAATCATGCACACCCAGGCAGTACTAACAGCGTGTGACACAAGGAATATACAGTGAGAATCATGCACACCCAGGCAGTACTAACAACAGCGTGTGACACAAGGAATATACAGTGAGAATCATGCACACCCAGGCAGTACTAACAACAGCGTGTGACACAAGGAATATACAGTGAGAATCCTGCATACACAGGCAGTACTAACAACAGCGTGTGACACAAGGAATATACAGTGAGAATCTTGCATACACAGGCAGTACTAACAACAGCGTGTGACACAAGGAATATACAATGAGAATCATGCATACACAGGCAGTACTAACAACAGCGTGTGACACAAGGAATATACAGTGAGAATCATGCACACCCAGGCAGTACTAACAACAGCGTGTGACACAAGGAATATACAGTGAGAATCATGCACACCCAGGCAGTACTAACAACAGCGTGTGACACAAGGAATATACAGTGAGAATCATGCACACCCAGGCAATACTAACAACAGCGTGTGACACAAGGAATATACAGTGAGAATCATGCACACCCAGGCAGTACTAACAACAGCGTGTGACACAAGGAATATACAGTGAGAATCCTGCATACACAGGCAGTACTAACAACAGCGTGTGACACAAGGAATATACAGTGAGAATCCTGCATACACAGGCAGTACTAACAACAGCGTGTGACACAAGGAATATACAGTGAGAATCCTGCATACACAGGCAGTACTAACAACAGCGTGTGACACAAGGAATATACAGTGAAAATCATGCACACCCAGGCAGTACTAACAACAGCGTGTGACACAAGGAATATACAGTGAGAATCATGCACACCCAGGCAGTACTAACAACAGCGTGTGACACAAGGAATATACAGTGAGAATCATGCACACCCAGGCAGTACTAACAACAGCGTGTGACACAAGGAATATACAGTGAGAATCATGCATACACAGGCAGTACTAACAACAGCGTGTGACACAAGGAATATACAGTGAAAATCATGCACACCCAGGCAGTACTAACAACAGCGTGTGACACAAGGAATATACAGTGAGAATCATGCACACCCAGGCAGTACTAACAACAGCGTGTGACACAAGGAATATACAGTGAGAATCATGCACACCCAGGCAGTACTAACAACAGCATGTGACACAAGGAATATACAGTGAGAATCATGCATACACAGGCAGTACTAACAACAGCGTGTGACACAAAGAATATACAGTGAGAATCATGCACACCCAGGCAGTACTAACAACAGCGTGTGACACAAGGAATATACAGTGAGAATCATGCATACACAGGCAGTACTAACAGCATTGTGAGTTTCTTGATGAGATTAATATTGATAGCATGCATTGTGTGTTTTGTGAAAGAAGCATGCAGCATGGAAGAATTAAGGCCTTAGAAATAAGGTAAAAATATTCTTTAGAAGTGTCTTCAGCCAGGGTGGATTTGGGTGTAGTGCAGGCACCACACCTATTGTTTGAGGCTGGGATGAGTAGCTGTCATAATGTTAATAGGGGATTACTGTGTAGTACAAGTAGCAGCAGACTGAGCTGTGTTGGCTGATGACTGGAGAAATATTAAGGAATGTCGTACTGAATGTATTCTGTGAAGCAAATATAACTTAATATATGTGCATAGGTGTCTAATGCTGTATTAAATAATTAGACATGTGTTAATATTAGTTGTGATTTCTGATTTGCCATTATTTTCATATCATAGTTAATTGGGAAAGAAGTAGTTACTGAGGATTTATAACACTGAGACTGTACAGCTGATTAAAAAAACATGATGTTTATGGGGTGGTTGGGAATGGGGATGGTGCAGTAAAGTTGGCTTGCCAGTAGTGAACACTGACTTAATGTGCACATGTGCAGATTAATTCTATTCAACCACTGCATGTGTTAGGAACATAAATAGAGCGTTACAACAACAGCAAAACTTGATGTACATTGGATAAAGACAAGTTGCATTACAATACAGTAGTAGATATTTGTGAGTAATAAAATTGAGTATTTTGATGTGATTCAGAAGTTGAAGCAGAAAGAGAAAAAAAGTACTGCATATGGGTATGGTTAAATGAGAGAGGTCAAGCAGTTGAGGTAAACTTTCAAGCGAGAAAAAGTACAGTCGTGTAAGTAAACTTACCATAAATGTAAACGTCTGAATGATCACTGCTGCAGTAGCTTTAGCTGTATGGATTACATCCTGCCAAGGATATAACAAACGGCTAACTTCTAAAGCTTCAGGGTACCTTCCACACACCCAAACCATTACTCGGCTCAGGATGAGCTGACTAAAACAACAGGTTTGGGTGCCAAGCCTTTCAAAGAGAGAGGGAGGCAGAGCCCTGAAAAGACAATGCTACGAAGAACAACAGATATGTGTCTACACCCTGGAATATATATGCACCAAAAAACAAGAGGGATGGAGGGAGTGACTGGCTTCTGCAACAGTGATCATTCAAACATACTGCAATGGTAAGTTTACTTACACAACTGTACTGTGTTCATCATTTTGATCACTGCTGCATCAGGCATATGGGTAGATTATCTTGATTTAATACATTTAGGAGAAGGAAGGAGAAGAATCCAGAAGCCCCTGGAGAATGGTCCTTGCAAAACCTGATCTAGACCTGTAAAAGTAATGGAACAACATTCATTCAAATTTCAAAAAATTTGAATTTCAAAAAATTCATATATAAAAAGGATTTGTCATTTAAAAACATTTTTGAAAAAGAAACAATGAATAAAATAGGAACTTCACATAGACCAGATGGTAATTTCAAATGTGGACGATGTTCTGTATGCCCCCACATTTATTGCACTAATGGTAATTTAGTAGTTAATTCCTGCAATATCAAAATTAGAGGCCATTATAGCTGTTATACATCCAATGTAGTGTACCTTGCATTATGCCAGGACTGTCATGCGTTTTACGTTGGGAAGACTGGGCGACATTTTAGGGACAGAGTGAAAGAACATCTACTGGATATCCAACATTCCAAAACCACCAATGCCCTAGCTAGACATATACAAGAAAACAACAGACACAAATTTAAATTTTGTGTCATTCAACATTTAGTATATGATATACAAGGTAGAACTACTCAATATGATTTAGACACCTATGAGTTGAAATGGCAGATAATGTTAGACGCATACAACAGACCGGGCTTGAATGAATGTTGTTCCATCAAGCCAATATTACAAAACAACAGGATAAAAGGGAAATAGGTCCATTGTTAGATAAGGTTTTAATTATTATATATACATATATTATGTGGTCAGTGTGTACACAGTTGTAGAAATATACACATATACATAGACTACAATAACTACAATATGTATACATGTATAATTTTGTATTTATATATATATATATATATATATATATATATATATATATATACATTTTTCACATATATGTTTTTATATACATATATATATATTTGTTGTCAAACACCACTACGTTATTATTAATTCATTTATAAATAATTCATTATTTATTAATGATTTATTATATATTATTCATTTTTATGTTTTATTTACTACATTATACATCAACTTTACATAACATATTATATATAACATCATCAGTCATATTAATATATACATTTTTTCCACATACAGGGTGGGTAATTTTATTAATAAAGTTCGCATGTTATTAACAGTGTAGTAAGATCATTCATAGATATTATTATGGAATATATACAGAAAATATACACGTTACAACATTATAGTGAAAATTCATGTATATTTATATTATGCACTTTTATAGTCATTCATAATAATATTACGCATCAAACATTAACACAAATAGTACATTTGAATGAAATTCTTTTGATCTTTTATATTTAATTAATTTCCCTTATTCTTTGTAGTACGGCACATGTCATTTTGTATGTACAACTACTAAAGGAGACAAGTTTTTTAACATTCAAGTTTTAAACAAGTTAATAGGGTAATTAACAATTAACTGCTGGTAATGGATGTAATTGTGTGTTTAGTATTGTATTTAAGGGATGTGCTTCAGTCAGGGCATTTATCTGAAGAAGTTAATTTTCGAACGAAACCTAGGTAATATTCGTTTGTTGTTCATAATAAATGGAATTGTAATTTACTACATTTTTGGAGTCGACATTGCCTTTCTGAAATTCGTTGGGTTGTATCCTGCTCTTGCTGGTGGTCCTTTCCAGGTTGCCTGTTAGTCCTCGTTTTTTTCACAACAGCTCAGAAACTCTTCTTGCAGTAAAACAGTTTTCCATGTTAAGAACCTCAAGTCAGCAAGATTACTTAGTTCGTCAAAGCCTCTAACACAAAATTAAGATCCCATGGTGGGCCACCAGTTTTCCTGTAGGCCTCTTATGTAAAACACTTAATGTTTTTTTTTTTTTTTTCCTGACATGAGATTGAATTGAAAGCGGGGGATTCATGGGCAGACATTCTGAAATGGTAGATAAATTATCTTTGACGGAGGTTTAAAAAGGTCATAGGATAGTAACTCTCAGAAATATTGTGAAACCAGAGAACACCTAGCCCTGAATGGGTTATAATTATTTTGTTGGTACTAACTATAAAACCTCTTCTGTTTGCTAATACATGATTTTCTAGTAGCAGGACTTCTTGCCTCTATTAGTAGCTGACTCCTATACTTAGTAAACTGGTACCAAAAGGGAATTAAAGTTGATGTTTATTGTGGTAGGATTGAATTTGGGCACCCATGGTCTAGTAAGAGTTGATGTTTAGCATTAGATCAGTGTTGCAGTAGTGCTGCCAGGTGAAATACATCCTGCCACGAATACTGTATGTGCAACCAGTGTGAAAAAGCTTGGGTGTTCCTTCCTCATGGACCCTATTTCTGACCTCATATAGGGATAAGATCTACATGCTCTGCATGAAAATCCTCCAAACTTTCTTGCTGCCATTCCAAGAAACAACACTACATCTGAAGCTTGGTCTTTTAGCCATTACAAAAGGATCCAGTTGCCTATTTAAATGAAAGTTAAGTACACTGTTGCGGATCCATCATTTTAAATTTTTTTTCTGCTTTTTGACCTTTGTTAATGACATCTAAGAGAGACAAATGCCTCACTGGTAGGCAGATTCCACATAAGATTAGGCATACCCAGTGCCTCTTCTGCTTAGATCTCAACCACAACACTAAGGACTGTTCTATTTAATGAGCATTTGTCCAGAAGACCCTAAGAAGCAGTTTGTCTTCTCTAAAAATATATTTAGTAATTAAGCCTTTGCAGGCTCTTGCTTAAGCCACAATGTAGTCGGAAGGTCCTGCCTCAGGTGTCCCTTCACACACTAGAAAGAAATCCAAAAAACTGAAAGAACACATTACCTTGTCCAGTTCATACTTTAGGTCTAAATTGGTTGTTGTTTTCTTAAAGCTGTTGATAAGCTTGTTGCCAATTACTGTATGTTTCTGGGGAAAAAGTGACTTTCAGCAGCTTTATTTTTTTTCTGCTTTATGCTTCATGTTTTGTATAGGAAAGAGCCCATTTTTGGCTTGACTGTGGAACAAACAACCAGTCCCACAATCCATGCTTCTTATAGGTAGGTACTAGGCTATCAGCCCTAGGGTGTATACAAGCCTAGACAAAAAGGTACCCTGGCTTTTGCCACCCAAGAAAATTATTTTCCTGTGCCACTGTCAAGCAGAGCCGCAGAAGTGATCCCCAGGGTGAATTTCCTATTTCCCATTCAATCAAGATTTTTCTTGACGAGTGCTAATGAGAAGCTTTGTTTGATATAGGTAGTTTATTCCAGATTATGAGAAGTCTGTGGGACAGGAATCTATCCCTCTGGCATGTTCTGTTTATTGTGGTGACAAGGTTTAGGTCCCTAGAGCGTGTAGCTCGGAGGGATTGGAATTTCTGTAAGTGCAGCATGGCCAACAGCTCTGGGTTTGACAGCTTTGTATGTTAGGCAGAGATCACCTCTGAGTAGGCAATATGCGACGGAGTAAAGCTGGAGTTTTTTGAGACAGTCTGCGTAGGGCATCTGTTTGAGGCTGGTAATCCTCTTTGTGAGATATTTCTGCAGCCTTTCCAGTCGTCGTAGATGTCTTGTGAGGTACATACCAAAAGGGGAGTTGTACTCTATAATGGTTCTAATGAGTGATGAGTAGAGGGGAGCAATGACTTTTTTTTCTGTATGAGAAACCTTTTGTGATGAGGTGCGCCACGGAAAAGGATTTCCTGACTGCTGTGGTGACGTGATTATCAAAGGAGAGACTACTGTCCACCTGTGTCCCAAGGTCTCCTATCACTTTTGGTGTTAAGTATACTACTGCCTATGTTGTAGTTCATGGGTACAGAGTTTTTACCAAAGGGGATGACAATGCACTTTTAGGCATTGTGCTTGAGGCCATGGCTTTGACACCAGGCATCTGTCTCAATGAGGCCCTTTTGTAGGATGTCCACATCGTTAGGAGTTTCGATTATGGCTCCTACTTTGGCTAACGAAGTTCGCAGATGACTGCAAAGACCTTCTGTGTTAGCCTGTACTTCAGAGAAGGAGATACCAAACGAGAGGACCCGGGACTGAACCCTGTGGTACTCCACTTGTCACTGGTCTGAAGTCAGATTTGGAGTCTGCTACTTTCACAGTGTGGGTTCTGTCAGTGAGCCAGTGAGGCAACCAATCTTGTGACCTAGGGATTTAAACCTAGTTTAGTGAGTTTATGTATAATTTCAGAGTGGGGATGGTGTCAAAAGCCTTGGCAAGATCTAGATAGGCTGTGTGAACCACCTTACCTTCGTCTACGGCTTTGGTGACTGCTTCAAAGAAGTCTATCAGGTTTAGGAGACATGATCTGCCTTTTACAAACTCGAACTGGGTGGGGTCCAGAGTTTGGAGATTACCAATGTCTTTGTTTATAAGTTCCATGATTATACGTTCCATGGCCTTGCAGACCTGGCTCGTCAGGTTAATGGGGCGGTAGTTTCCATGGTCCGTGGTGGCTCCCCCCTTGTGGAGTGAGATAAGTCACTGTGCACTATTCAGCAGGCACAAAGTCTGAGGTGAGGCTATGATTGAACATGATACTTAGGTGGGATACCAGTTCGTTCTGTAGTTCGTGTAGAATGCAGCCTGGGATGTTGTCTGGTCCCATGGATGCTGTGTTTTTGGCTTTGGAGAGTGGTTTTTACCTGTGCAGCCATGATTATAGGAACTTTGCATTCTTCCAATAGAGAGATGGGCCCTTTAGGGGGTGAGAGAGGGGGTGGGGCATAAAGTTAGCACTGAACCTATCTGCCAGGATGTTGGCAATATCAGTTGGGTCTGTATATTTAGTGCCATTGTGCTGTAACTCAGAGCAGATCTGAGTGTTGCCATTGAGATTCTTGACATAGCTATAGAATGCTTTGTGGTTGTCTTTATAATTAGTGGCAATTTTGTTTTCATAACTAGCTTTGGAGGATTTTATCAGGGATCGCAGCTTCTTACTGAGGCTGACCAGGGAGCTCTTCCACTCACGGGATTTTGCTCTCTTTTGCAACAGGTTCTTCCTTCTGTTGTATAGTTTGTTTATGGCAGGGGACCACCAGATTGGCTTCCTTTTTTGGTGGATAGTGTCTTGGTTCTGTTTGTGATAGAACGATCCATGCACTTGTGTAAGTGCTTATAAAGTGCAATTGTGTAGGTTTCAGTAGTCGTAACTGTATTGTACATCTGCATGGGTGTCATGAAGTTCACCACTTCTGTCTTAAGAAGCATAAAGTTGGCTTTGGAGAAAAATTTTACCGTGGTTTCCTTAATGGGGGGGGGTGGAGGTAGGATGTGGATATCTAGGGTGATTAGCTTATGGTTGGATTGGACCGATGAGGCATTGACTTCAGGTGTGGAACACCGGTCACTCATGTTGGTAATGACTAGATCTGGGATATTGTTGCCCCTGGTGGGGGTGTGTGGATAAGTTGATCCAGGACATTGGAGTTTATGAATTCCAGAAAGCGTTGAGCGAATGAGTTGGTACATGAGTAGTTTTCCCAGTTAATGGTGGGGTAGTTGAAATCATCCATTATTAGGGTGTTTGGTTGAACCCTAATATTGTCCAGTACATCAAGAAAAAGAGTGGGAATCCTGGGGCATGATGGGGGATCTGTAGCAAGCTACAATTTGGATTGCAGTTTTGCCCAGAGTTAATTGCACTTCACCTCGGATGCCTTATGCTGAGCAACTAGCCTGGAGGTGTGGATATCCTTAATGAATATGGACACACCTCCACCTTTGGTGTTCCGGTCCAGGTTACATGGCCGAAAAGTGTGGTATGAGTTATAGCCTGGTAGTGCAGGGGTGCTCTCTGGGGCCTTGAACCAGGTCTCAGTCACTGCACAGATATCAATGTTCTCCATTTTAATGAGTGCCTCGAGTGAGTGAATTTTGAGATTTAGACTTTTAGCATTGAGTAGCATCACCCTCAGTTTTTGCTTGCCTGTTCCGGTGATGAATTTCTCATTTGAACCTTGCCTAAAAAGGCACTATAAGGGCGGCAAGAACCTTAACCAGTATCCGGAATCCCAGGGGTGACAGGTGCAGACCATCTCTGGCAAAGCATCGTGGTCTGTCGACCATGTCAACCCAGGCAGACAGATACTGGATCCTATTAGAATGACACCAGAAGCTTAGCCAATTGCTGAAGTCAGTCATTTTGTCCTTGTACTGCTGTATCATTCTGGGTGATGGCAGAATGCTACTCAGAGCTAGGGTCATACCAGCCTGAGCTACAAGATCGGAGAGCTCTTCCATGTCTCTTTTCATGTAGCCCAGGGAGGTCTGGACTACATGAAAAGGATGTGGAGAAAAGGAAAGGAGGTGGAGGATTATGGTAAGCTGACAAGGAGCCAGTTGGCTGAGATGTGCCAAGCCAAAGGACTGGTGTATGCCAACCTGACTAAAGCAGAAATGGTTGCAGCCTTAGTCACAGCTGCATCACAGGCCAGCAACCAGGAAGACAACCAGACTGGCCATGGGGATATTAAACTATCAGAAAATGGACAGTTCAAGTTTTCCTCATAAGACTTAAAAATCCATCTGGAGTTAGAGACTTGAACTGGAGGACAAACGTTTGGAAACAGAATCAGCAGAGAGACTGCGGCATTTGGAAGCTGAAGAAAATGAGAGGCAGAGGCAAAATGAAAAGGAGATGCTGACTCTTTGCCAGGGTCATGGAAGTAATGGGGAAGGGGGTAACCGAACCCAAGATGTAATAAAGGTCAACACATTTTTTCCACAATTTACAGAGGGTGATCATTTTAACAGTTGTATTCATACGTTTGAAAGGGTATGTAAACAGTATAATGTTCACCAAGGGTGCTGGGTACGGTTCCTCTCCCCCTTACTCCATTGTAAAGCTGTAACTGTTGTTTCTAAATTGTCTAATACTGATTGCTTAAATTATAATACAGCTACAATTGTTTATTAGAAAGTTTTATGAGCACAGATGCAAGATAGATGAAAGTGTGTGTGATTATCATAGGTGGATGAGTGAGCGTCAGGTCACCACTTTTGAAGGGCTGGAAAACCTTTTGGTGAGGGAACAAGCCCTTAGCACTTTGCTTGAGGACATGAGAATCGGGTTGGCAGATAGAGAATACAATACTGCAGATGAGTTGAGGAAAAAAAGAAGACCTATACCTAGCAAGTGGGGTATCACTGCACAGGAAAAGGATACCCAGTGCTGCACGTGGGTATAATGGAACCTATGGTGGGCAGCCTAAACTGCCTCAGCAGAGTCCACCAATAACAGGGGAAGCCACTAGTTCATGTACACATCCAGGATCATAGGTTAAATGTTTTAAATGTAACCAGTGGAGCCATGTAGCATTAAGATGTATGTGGAGGCAAGGTGGGGAGTCAGCAAATGGGAATGACAAAATGCCAGCGGTAACATGTCTGGAGACAGCAAGGCTACCAAACCACAAGAGGTTATATCCTGTCTTGGAAGATGGGAAGCAGGCCACTGCTAAGAGAGAGCCTCTGACCTAACCATTGTGAAGCGTGCAATAGTTAGAGGAACACTACTTGCTTGGGCAGTCTACTCCAGTCAGAGCTTTAGGAGGGACACCATTCCAAATACCTTTGGCTAGGGTTCACCTTGACTGGGAGGGTGGAAAAGGAAGCAAACGACTAGGCATGTTTTGAGGATATCCCTGCAGATGTCCTGATAGGGAATGATTTTGATAATGCAGTACCTTGTGTGCATGCAGTTAAATGCAGTCAGGGTTGGAAACGGGCACGTGGGTCTAGTAGCCTGAGGTGAACTCTGACAAGACCGCATATGTGAAGCCAGGACTGGTGAGGTGGCTACTTTAGGGAGGGAGCTACCCTGTAGCAGTGAGACTGAAGGTGAGTCATAGCTTCTGGTGGGTACTGATGTTCCCTTGGACAGAGTGACTGCAAGGGCATAGCTGAGTAGTAGAACCCAGGCTGACGGTGAGAACTGCTATCAGAGGATACCTGACTTCATGTGGAAGGGAAGCTGGTAAGAGTTACAAATAGATTTGACAGCTCTCAGACGCTATATTACAAGGCTTGAGGGAGGTGGCTAGGGAGGTGCTTGATTCTCAAAGAAAAGGGGAACCTGTACTGGGGCAAAGGGTTACTGTATGGAGAGTTGACCCCTTAGGGGAGGGCTAGAGGGTGAGAGAATACAGCAGTTGGTATTGCCCAGAGCCTACTGTCTGGCACTTCTAGCTGTAGCCCATGACATTCCTTTTGCAGATCATATGGGCATAAAATGTACCACGAGATGTGTTATGCAAAACCTTTATTGGCCTGTGATTTCCTGGGATGTAATACGGTACTGCAGGACCTTTGAGCAGTGCCAAAAGGTAGGCAAGGCAGGAGACAAGTTCATAGCTCCTTTGATGCCTTTGCCTGTGATTGAGGAGCCATTTCAGAGGGTAGCTATGGATATTGTGGGGTCTCTGTGTACCCCAGGTTCTACAGGGAAGAAGTATATCCTACTGGTAGTAGATTATGCTACCAGATACCCTGAGGTGGTGGCCTTGTCCTCCATTGAGGCAGAAAAGGTGGCAAATTCTGTTACAGATTTTCAGCTGGGTAGCTTTCCCAAACGAAATACGGACTGACAAGAGGTGCCAGTTTCATGTCAGACCTGCTGACTCATCTGTAGGAGTGCTGTGGGGTGAAGCACCTAAAGACCACCACCTAACACCCCCAGACTGATGGTCTGGAGAAGAGATTAAACTCTACACTAAAGACCATGCTATGAGCATTTGCAGACCAGTTTGAGGGAGTGGGGCAAATATTTGCACTATCTGTTTGCTTACAGAGAGTTGCCGCAGGAATCCACATGTTTTTCACCCTTTGAGTTGCTGTATAGGCATAGGGTGAGGAGACCTCTAGATCTGATTCGTGATGAGTAGGAGGGTGTGTTTGAGTCCCACAATTAGTCTGTTGTGATATATGCCCTAAATGTCATGACGCGGCTAGGGGAACTCTTGGGCTTGGCCTAGGAGAACCTGGCAGAAACCAAATGGCAGAAAAAGGTCTGGTATGACAGAAATTCCCGAGCTAGAGAGTATGCTGTGCGGCAGCAGGTTATGGTTCTCATTCCTGTCACACACAGTAAGCTGCAGGCAGCTTTGGAGGGACCCTTCAAAGTGGTAAGTAAGGTCAGTGATGTTAACTACATGGTAGAACTGCTAGGCAGAAGGCAGCGGCACAGACTGTACCATGTTAATGTGATGAAACCTTAGCATATTAGAGCGGCCCTTGTATTTGCCTTGGATGGCAGTAGGAGTCTGAGGGGCATCTGATGACCAAACCTCTCAACTATACTGAGTTCCTCAGCATTTACCGGTTTTGAGGTCCAAATAATGGGGTGCCACGAATTCCCGAGTGGCCACCTTTATTCCCGAATTTCCTGGCTTTCTTCATTATTTTTTTTTACTGACAGCATCACGTGCAGACGTGTGCGCGATGACGTCAGCATCGTGAGCAGCCTGTCGAAATTGGTTGACTGCTCAAGGGGTGTGACTGATTATGGGAAGTAACAGTAGCATGTGTGTATCTCTAGGTAAGGAAAACTTTACAGTCGCTGTATGTGATGAGAACAGAAAACATTTACTGTTTATAGTTAGTTACCACTTGATGAGAAGTTTGAGAACAGGTCAGACTCCGAAGCATTCTTTATTTGCTAAGGAAAACTTTCCAGTTGCTGCCGTTAGTTATTGATGTGATGAGAATGGAGACAGTTACTGCTGCAAACAGGTCCGAACTACTGCTAGTGTTCGCTGCTGCAGTCCATTCTTTCTGGGTATGTGCAATTGCTGCATTTCCATTTTTTTCTGGGCGCGTGCAATTTCATTTAAATTACGAGACCGGGCCGTTATTGTTTCTGCATTTCATTTATTATTGACGAGAACAGGTACATAGTTAATTTAGAACTGTTAATGCATTCATTTATGTTAATTTAAAAGTGTTCTGTTATTCACTGATGGGAACAGGTCCGTAGTTAATTTTAGAAGGGGCGTGTGTATTTAGAAGTGCTCTGCTGTTACTGCATTAGAAGTGCTGTCTGGTGGTCATTTTTTCATTTTATTTTAGAAGTGTTCTGTTAATTTACAAGTGCTCTGCTGTTCAGAGATGAATGCAGGTCCATAGTTAATTTAGGAGTGTGTACTGTGAATGGAGACAGTTACTGCTGCAAACAAGACTGAACTATTTACCTTTGCTAGTGTTCGCTCTTTCTGGGCATGCTCAATTGCACTTAAATGACGAGACCGTCACCGGACCATTACTGTTTCTGTACTTCATTTAGTATGGATGAGAACAAATCCGTAGTTAATTTAGAAATGTTACTGCATTCAGTTATGTTAATTAGAAGTGCTGTATGGTGGTCACTTCTACTGTTTCTGCATTTATTTTAGAAGTGCTCTGTTATTCATTGATGAGAACAGGTCCATAGTTAATTTAGAAGGGGTGTGTGTGTATTTAGAAGTGCTCTGTTACTGCATTAGAAGTGCTTTCTAGTGGTCATTTCTGCGTTTATTTTAGAAGTGTTCTGTTTTGTTAATTTATAAGTGCTCTGTTATTCAGAGATTAAAACAGGTCCATAGTTAATTTAGTGTGTGTGCTATGAACGGAGACGGTTACTGCTGCAAGCAGGTCCGAACTATTTACCTTTGCTAGTGTTCACTGCTGCAGTCCATTCTTTTAAGGCACAAGCAATTGCATTTAAATTACGAGACAGTCACCAGACCGTTACTGTTTCTGTACTTAATTTATTATTGATGAGAACAGGTCCGTAGTTAATTTAGGACTGTTACAGCATTCATTTATATAATTAGAAGTGCTGTTTGAGGGGTCACTTTTACTGTTTCTGCATTTATTTTAGAAGTGCTGTGTTACATTAATTTATTTTAGAAGTGCTGTGTTACATTAATTTAGAAGGGGTCTGCTATTCATTGATGAGAACAGGTCCATAGGTAATTTAGAAGGGGTGTGTGTGCGTATGTGAGAGAGATAAAATGCCCCAGTTAGGCGTAACTAGTGGTTTGGGTTACTCAGGCTCAAACCCTGTACCTTGGCTACAAGGAGCAAGAGCCTGAGTTCTCTACCCATACCACCACTTTTGACTGAACAGCTCTCAACTGTACAGTTTTTCACAGAATGCCTGGAATGTTTGGCTCATACTTTTGGTCTATGTTTGGCTCATACTTTTGGGCTGTTGCTCTTAAAATTTGGATGGTGCAGTGCAGTAGCATTGTTGCCACACAATGAGAGGTTTTATGGTTTGATTCTCAGCTGAAGTGCCTTCTGTGTGGAGTTTGCATGTCCTCCCTGTCTTTGTGTGGGTTTCCTCTGGGTACTTCTGTTTCCTCCTACGATACAAAGACATGTCTGACTCTGGAGCATTTTTCCCTTGGCCTCCACTGAAAAGAGGCTTCCTTTCAAGTTGGACTTTCCCGATAAATGTTAAATAAAAATAAAATAATAATTGTAATTTTCTGGCAAATCATTGACAATGGAATTCACTAAATAACAGTAGCCATTTAAGTTTCAGTCTTTCTATCTTTCAGGGAACACATGGTAACATGACATTTTATTCTAGCAACTTTCTAAGATTATACAAACCATGTTTAAAATGTGTCCCCAGTTTTGGGCCTTTGTCCCCCCACAGTAAGTTTTGGCTTTTACCTGATTTCTTGTGCTGCACAATTCTTCAGGGAAATCTTAGTTTAGTGCTGCTTATGCAAAAGTCTACTTGCATTGTTAGTAGCACAACAGATAGTATACTTGCTTTTGCTGCAGAAGGCTGTGGGTTCTACTCCCACAGTATGTAGATGGATTGTTGATACTGTACTGTTATACTTTTAAAGGGGGTGGATCAGATGCTGCAGTCCTGAGAATGTCCTCCTTTGGCGGAGATACCTACCAACTATGAACCTGTTATCAGTTTGCCATCCATTCCCTATTGAAATATTACTAGCTTATAATTTTTTATTGTAACCTAGGCAATTTATACTTCAAGGACAACAGAGGCACTTAACTTTTAGATGAAACAATGACATATAGTTAATTAGTTGCAGATCTCTCATGTGGAATTTAGATGACTTTTACTTCTGCAGAAATTGTGCATACAGTATTCACTGATACTGGTGGATTGTAGAAGTTTGAGGAGACTTTTATGATGGAAATGTTCTGAACTGGGCAATTTTGTCATTATTGGTTCATGCATTTTGTTTCATTGCTTACTGGAAAATGTTGAAAACAGTAAATTTAAAATGTACTCTAACAAATATTCTGTATTATACAAGGAATATAATTTATTACAGTCAGGAAGGTGTACCAAAGAACACATGTATGTTTCTTGTGCAAGGGGCCTATGATTTGAAAACAGTCCAAATGTAATCTTTATCCACCACTGGTCAAATCCATTTTCTTTGAATGTGGATTTAAATGCTGTTTCAGTGAATGTGAGTTTCAAAGGCAGAGAGGTGCTAAGTCGATTTTCATTGCGAGGCTGTGTTGCTTTGTTTAGCAGATGTCTATTAGTGTTTGTACTATAAAATGTAAAATAAAAGTTTTAAAGAACTCCAGATAATCATTGTAGAAGTAAAACAATATGCACATTACAGTGTTTATGGTAAATGGGGTGAAATGGCCAAGTAATGGGACATTGGAATGGCTGCAGGTGGAGTCTGAGACCATATTTTGGTAGTCTGTTCTTCAGTTTCCATTTGAAAGTTGGCATCCCACAATTCCGTTGGAATAATTATGCATGTAGATTTTACGTTAATCAGCGTACAGATGTATACCTATTTTCATGGGTCTTTGTCCAGATTTTTGATGTTTCCAGGTTTAGAGGTATGCTGGTCACTGATGATCTCAGTGAGGCTTGGACTGACACCTCTGTGGAAGGAGTAGCAATGTCCCAGCAGCTATCCTCTATCCAGGTGTGAGAAATCCAAGCAGTGTTACAGGTATTTGGGGGCATGACCACTGGAAAACCAGGATGTACCCACCTGGTGCACCACCATGTAGAAACAGGACCGCAAAGGCCTATTAAGCAGGCCCCTTATAGGGTGCCTGAGAGAGTCCAAGTGACAATGAGGGAGGAGATACAGGAAATGTTGGAAATTGTGGTAACCCAGGAGTCAAGAATCCCCTGGGCCGACTCCTGTGTGGACTACAGGAATTTAAATAGTCACACAGAGGCAGATGCTTACCCCATGCCTTTTGCTACTGATTACTGAATGAAATAAGTACATGTTTTGAACTAGTGACTACATCACTTTTGTGGTCACACACTGTTGCACAGTGTTTTTGCTAAGGTTTTGTGTGGAAATATGTCTACAGGTAAAATGTTTTTATTTAAAATGTAGGGGAGAAAGTTAGTGAATGGTATGGATCTGTCTAAAAATTAACTACGAGTATGAAGTTAGGAATGAGCACTGTAATGATCCTCAGAGAAACTCACTCGTACAGTTTCTTTTGGGCACAAGAGTAAAATCTGTTGCATCATTTCAGTTCTGTATCAAATGAGAATTTTTTTTCCTTTTCTGAAGAAAATGCATTACGAAACTGTAGGACAGGTATATAGTGCAGTTTAACGGAAGAAAGGCTTATTCCTGAAACGATTTAGAAAGTGCTAGAGTGAGGGTGTAATGATAGTGCTAGGAATAAATCATGGAGATAAACTGCAATGTGCACATAGGAGTCCTGTATTAAGTATGCAACAGTATTGTGTTGAAGTCTGGTGTGTGTGTGTGTGTGTGTGTGTGTGTGTGTGTGTGTGTGTGTGTGTGTGTGTGTGTGTGTGTGTGTGTGTACCCAGTCAGGGACATTTTACGATATTCTTGAAAGTTGAGAAGGATGCATAGCACAACTATCATAGATGCCTGAAGGCAATGCATAAATGGGTAGTTATTTCTACAGTAGAAAAACGCACCATTCATGTCATTTTTAAAGATGAACTACAGCAAACATGTATCAACAGTACCACACACACACACAGCTTGTTTTACTATTGCTCAAACTTAATAACTCCCTGAAATGTATTGCCATGTAGAATAGTAAAACTGTCCAATACTGATTAGATTACAGAAATTAATGTGAATGTATTTTCATTGTTTTTATCTTATCGCAATTGAAGCCCAGGAAAAAAAAAATAAGAACAACTCTGTGAAAAAAATCTGCTATGCTTCAATATTTCTATCTCTAATGCAGCACTATTAACCTAACATGACATCATTATGGGGGCAGAGTATCACAGAAAAATAAGTTTCAGAATGCCGAAAAAAGCTCTGTCTTTACTGTTTTGATTAGGAAATAAATAATACCATCAAAGAAAATGCAACAGTTATTACTACAGTAAGTAATAATGCTATTGCAATGCATGCAAAACAAAAACAGATATTAAAAAAAAAAACTGTAAGAGATAACTTAAATAATTTGAAAGTTCAGGAGAACTCCTATGTAGAGAATGTGGTGGAGAGAGTCCAGGAGTCAAAAACTCTCATCCCGGGTGACTCCATGCAAATTAAATGGCACTAGGAAACTGTGTGCTATAAACAAAGAGCAAGTTATGATGTAATCATGTTCAGGGCTTGAAACAATGGATTTACATGATTTTATTGAAAAATGTCATTTCTGGTTAAGTAAAATATAGTACAACAGTTATTTGTGCATGAGCAAATGACTTGAGGAATACTTCAGTTAATCGCCTCAGTCTGACTTCTGTTGAAAATCTTTAAATTGATTTTGTTCTGGTAATTCTCAGTGAAATATTACCATCGTCAGTTTGGAATGACTGTATGTATATTATACCTTTTTTGTTTAATAATAATTATATTCACCAGTTCTGTATGTGTTGCGTTCTTCCTAGATTGTCATTAAGTTTAAATTGTATCAGTGGCATAAAATGTTCTCCACGGATTTTTTTTTTCATTTACATTGGTACAGGATAGAATACTTTGTTGGAAAGTTCTCTGAACAAATCATTCTTAAATCAACAGAGGTGTGATGGAAATAAAGACTCAATACTTTGAATATTTCTGTAATACAGAAAGTATAGATAATAAATACAGTGATCTGAACTTTCCAATTGAACGTGTAGGCTATGACTTGATAATAATAAGCTATGCATGGAACTCCTCCTCCTATATTGTTGTCTCTGGGCATAAGAAAAAAATGATTATCAAAAAGGGGGGGGGGGTAAATGTGTACAGGCCAGTCTATGGGGCAAGGATATCGTGGTACTAATTAAAGATAGTGTACAATCTGTAACGGTATCTTAGGGCATGGATATGGAAATTACTAACTGTTGATTTATAAGATCAGTCAGACTATGTAAGAATAATATGCTGTTGTCAGTCAAATATGGATAGTTAAACACAAGGAATTTATTGAAAAATTAGAAGAAAAATGTAATAATGGTAGAATAAAAGATTTTAACTATCCAGATATTAGGAAGACTGTAGGCACAGGCTATAGTACTTCTGCCAAGTTTATTGAAATAACATTGTACAGGATGACCCAGATGGTGGGTCAGAATATAGGGAAAGACAGGTAACTGAATTTGATTTCAGTGATGTTAAACTTCTACCTAATACAAAAATTGGTATACCTCTGGGATGATCAGATCATAATTTTAGAAAGTTTAATGTATAGAAACCAATCGTCTTCTGAACAACAGTACAAAGAGGGATGATTTATAGTAAAATTTATCACAATAAAGTTAAATATGCAGTTAATGAAATTATTTAACATCCAACACATTACAGTGGTTTCCCTATCCCTGAAGACAATTAATGTAATGAAATTAAGTCTACAATATCCAGTAAATCTGATATAACAAAAATGTCCTTACTGCTGGTATAGACTTAACTTTTTTCTTCCTATGTAATCTTATTATTTCAAATATACAAAACATACCCAGCTGAATGAGTAAAGTAGCCAAACTACTTCAGTGTAAGGTCAAGTGTAAAAGAAAACAATTATGAAATACAAATACAACACACACAAACCAACAAAAATATATATTTTTACAATTACATTGCTTAAACATGGAAAATAATAAATCCATTCCTGTATGTAGAAGTTAAAGATAATCTATTTAATCCAATTGACCTAGCTAATGATTTTTACAAATATTGAACCAAATGAGTAATAGTATTTTGTTAGAAAAATTGGAAACTTTTAAACATGCTTGTCCTGCAATATCAGAAGGTATAATTGGACCAGTAATGATATTACAAATAAAAACATCTGTAGAACAAGACAAAATTCTAGCAATATTATTAAAAATGTAAGAATGCTAAAATACCACTAACAGGAATATTTAATTCCTCGCTTAGAAAATGTCATGTTCCATCTACAGTGAAAATCTCGGTAGTCACTCCAATTCTTAAAGTAAAAATGGCAGAGATAAGCTGTTGACCAGATGTTCTTCGTCTACCATTGCTGCAGTCCTGACATATGGGTATTCCGCTGTCCACCATCGGCCCGAATACCAAAGGGCTAGAATCTGGCGTCGGTCATGGCGCTCGAGGCTGACATCAGTATGTGCCAGTACAAATGCGCATGACCGACGCCATACCCTCAGTCTTTCTTGCCGCGTGGTCCTAAGCAGAAGCAGTGTTTGCAAGTGCCGTTCGGCTTTCTGGAATTGTCGGTTTTCGTGTTTCAGACCGGAGGCCAAGCTGGGCTAAGCACCCGCTAGACACTTTTGTCTTTTTCTTGCCTCAGTATTACCGGATGTCAGAAAAAGTTAATAACTGTATTTATTGTGGGAAACAGATTCCTCATGGGGATTACCATTTACTCTGTATTCCTTGTTTAAGGCCTGAGCACGGCGTTGTTGGGTGTCGCTTTTGTGCTGCCTTTGATGAGCGCACTATTACACGTCGCTTGGACTGTGCTAGGCTAGTGTTTGGTAAACGGTGCAATTATAACATGCCGTCGGATTCTCCGCCCAGTTCGGCTAAAAAACGCAAGGAGTAATCCTTTGCGGTCCAAACAAGATGAGTCCATTGCGGACGCCGGTTCGGTAGAGCCACCGACTACTTCAACGGCTCCTTCTGACAGTTTAGCGGAGTCTCAGGGAGAGCCTTTGCTACTTCAGGAAGTGGCTTCTCCTGTTGTAGGCCAGGCTGCAGGCTTCCTCATGTGTCGGTGGTTCCCTCCCTCACAGAGTTTCTAGGCCTCCCCTTCTCATAGTAAAAGCCTTTCTAAATCTAATTCTGCCCCTGCTGGTGTCTGTCCACAGGGTCCAGCTCCTAGAAAGCACATGTTAAAGGTGGCGGAGGATTTGATTACTTTAATTAGGGGTTCTATGCCTCCCCCTGAGAAAAGGCCCAGGGTAGAGCCAGGGATAGAGGGTCTGGTTCAGTCTTCCAATGACCCTGATTCTTCTGTGGAAGAGCTCCAGGATTTCCCTCCCTACTCTGATTCAGAGGCTGAGGATTCTCCTCCTCGCCCCTCCTGAAGATTTTTCTTTTCTGAAACCTTGCATTCCATGAGGGAGCATTTTAAATGGGAAGGCCAGGATTATTCTGATTCTCGTAAAAGGCTTAGAGAATTCTTGTTTTTGCCTCAGCATAGGCCTTTGGCTATTCCCCCTGTATTGGATGTTGTTCAGGATGTATTTTCTGAGGCTTCTCTTAACCCTGACTCTTTGCCTCCTGCCCCTGCTAAACCGGATAGATACTGCAGGGTACCGGAAGCTCACTAGTATTTATACAAGAGTCCTAGGGCTGACCCAGACACCATTACTCAAGGCCCCAAGGGTGTCAGGGCTGCTGTGGTTAAGAATCCAGTTCCTTTGGACATGGATGCTAGAGCTCTGAATAGGTGGGGTAAGAAGTTGTATACCTCTTCCACTTTAGCTATGAGTGCTTTACATTGTCAAAATTATTTGCTGGGCCAATTGAAATGTAAAGTTGATGCTTTATCTGAAGGTATTGAATGTAAAGAGCTTCAGGATTTAGTGCATGTTTCAGACCAGGTTGGTAAGCATTCTTTGCAATGTGGTTTTGATGCTTTACAGGCTTCTTCCAGGGTGGCTGCTACTAGTTTAGTTCTTCGCAGGCATGCCTGGTTAAAAGTTCAGACGTTGTCAGAGCATGTTAAGGCTCGGATTATGGCTGCTCCTTTGCAGTCTGATGTTCTTTTGGCCCTCCGTTGAATCAGTTTTGAAATAATGGAGGAAAAGCTAAGTCTATGCAGACAGTTAAGGATTGTTTACAGGTTCAGCCCCCAAGTTCAGTAGGAATTGGCCTACTAAAGGGTGGTCTTTTCCTCTTCAGATTATCAGTCTAGGGGCAGGTCTAGGAGGTAGGGGTAGAGCTTCCTCTCAGGGCCCTGCTACTCCTAGGACTTTGGGTTCTTTACCCTTCTGCTGGGGAGGGCAGGGTCAGTCCTTCGAAACAAACTCAATGACCTCGCTGCCGGACTCTGCCATGCTGGCAGCTCCTCTAGGAGGAAAACTGGGACTTTTCGCAGTATTGGCATTTGGTTACCCAGGACAATGGGTATTGGACATTGTAAATCGAGGCTACAAATTTTATTTCCACACTTTCCTCCTTTCAAAGGTATGCCAGATGTGCCTCATCAGCGAAGACTGGAAGCACAGGCAAAATAATTTCTTCTCTGCTTCAGTGGAGGGCAATACAGGAAGTACCTTCTGCTGAAAGAGGCACAGGGTTTTATTCCCGTCTTTTCTTAGTGCCAAAGAAAGTAAATACTTGGAGACCAATTCTGGATTTGTCCATTCTAAACACCTTTTTGGAAATTCCAAAGTTCAGGATGTTAACGTTGCAGCAGTTGCTGCCTATGCTGGGCAGGGCTCATTGGATGGTAACTCTGGATCTCACAGAGGCCTATCTTCACATTCCTATCGGGCCCAGTTCCAGGAAGTTCCTGAGATTTCGGAATGGGAATTTACATTATCAGTTCTCTGCATTGCCCTTTGGCTTGTCTACTGCGCCCAGGGTATTCACAAAAGTCCTGGCTCCAGTAATTGCTTTTCAGACTACAAGGAATTCAAATTTATCCTTATCTGGACGACTGTTTGTTTCTGGCTCAAGGCAAGCAAGAACTTCTTCAACATCTTCACTATGTAATGACAGTTTTAAGATGCCTAGGGTATTCTGTGAACGAAATAAAGTCCAGTCTAGTACCCTCACAAGAGATGTGTTTTCTGGGTGTGAGACTGAATACAGCAACCCAGATGGCATTTCTTACCCTGGACAAACAAAGACATCTTCATCAATACTTCCAACAGCTTTCAGTAATGTCCAGGCTGACTGCAAAGACAGTCCTTCAAGCCTTAGGGTTCATGGCATCTTGTATTCTAGTGCTTCCCAATGCCAAACTGCATATGAGGAAGTTACAATGGTATCTCAAGTGGACTCAACACAGCCACGATTTGGACACTGTCATTCAGATTCTCCCTTGCATACAAAAAGAATTTCTGTGGTGGGCTCAGGAATGTCACCTAAGCAAGGGACTCTGTGACCCAGCCAGAGGCATGTCAGATATTAACGACAGACGCCTCGGAGTCGGCCTGGGGAGCTCATCTCGAAGGAAAATGGATTCAGGACCTTTGGCCCCCAGAGCTACTTCATTTACATATCAACATGAAAGAGATGCTGGCAGTTCAATTTGCTTTGGAAGCATTCAAGAGCCTACTTAAATCAGGACTGGTGTTGATTCGAACAGACAACACAACAGTCATGTGGTACATCAACAAGCAAGGGGGAACCCATTCTTATCCATTGTGCAGACAAGCAATGCTAGTATGGGAAACTGCTTTAAAACTGCACTTCACTCTTCGAGCACAGTTTCTGCCAGGAGCACAAAATTCTTTAGCAGATGTTCTGAGCAGACAGATTGTGGATCCTAATGGAAGTTGGATCATCAGGTGTTTCTGCAGTTGACCATGGCTTGGGGAACTCCAGACATAGATCTGTTCGCTTCTCCTCTGAATTATCAACTGCCAAAGTTTTGCACAAGGCTATTTCATCCGAAAGCCTGGAAAATAGATGCACTATCCTTCAGCTGGAGAAACCTGCACGTGTATGCCTTTCCTCCTTTGCCTCTTCTTCCAAAGGTATTGTTGACAGTCAGGAGGGAAATGCCTCGCATGATTCTGATAGCACCAGATTGGCCTCGACAACATTGGTACCCTCTCTTAAGGAGTTTAATTCATGGGACACCTTGGCCATTACCACAGATTCCTCACTTATTGAGTCAGGTGGACAATCATTTTCTCAATATCAGGGTGCAATCTCTTTACCTGACAGCCTGGAGAATTCAGTTTTGAGGAAGGAAGGCCTGCAGCTTCCACAACAAGTTTTGGATGTTCTTTTGGTAGCCGGGCATCCTACTACTCGGAAAGTTTATGCTGATAAATGGAAGAGAATTTTTCTTTGGAGTGCAGCTCACGGCTTTGATGTTAAATTGCCTAACTTGAGTTGTATTTTGCAATATTTGACTGTTTTGTTAGACAAGGATTTGTCTTTCTCTTCTGTTAAGGACCATGCTGCAGCTATTTCTGCTCACTATGAATGTGACCCTCCTTTGTTTTCTCATCCATTGGTTAAACAGTTTCTTAGAGGGACAAAGAATATAAGACCCCCGAGAAGAGCTCCCACTCCAGCCTGGGATCTTAATTTTGTTTTGGAGAAGCTGACTCTGCCTCCATTTGCACCTGCAGCTACAGCTGAGTTGAAGTTGTTGTCTTGGAAGACTGCTTTTTTGTTGGCTGTTACTTCTACTCGAAGGGTCTCTGAATTACAGGCCCTCATGGCAGTAGAACCATTTCTGATTTTTCACAAGGACAGAGTTTCCTTACGTACTAATCCTACTTTTTTGCCTAATGTAATTTCAAATGTGGCACTGAACCAATCTATACATTTGCCTGCTTTTTATGCTGACCCCCAAAATAAAGGGGTGAAAGTTTTGCATTCCTTGGATGTGCATAGGCATTTAAGATATTATTTGAGCAGAACCACAGAGTTCAGAAGATCTCAACAGTTGTTTGTTTCTTTTGCTTTGACTTCACAAGGGAAAGCTGTTTCAAAACACACTATCTCCAAGTGGATTGGCCATTGTATTGCTTTTTGTTATTCTCATCATGGGAAAGATGTTCCTGCTGGGATCAGGCCTCACTCTACTAGGGCTACGGCCACCTCTACTGCTTTTTTGAGAGGGGTAGCTGACATTTTGGCGGCAGCTACTTGGAGTTCTGTACATACATATACTAAGCATTATCATTTACCTCTTTATTCTAGGTCTAGGGCTGGGTTTGCCACTGCTATTCTACAGGGCATGTTAGCAGCTCCTAATTCTGTTTAGTTGGCCATCCTCCCTGTTTTCCGTTGTTCTGGGATTCTACCCATATGTCAGGACTGCAGCAATGGTAGACGAAGAACATAGTACAGTTTTGTACCTACCATAAATGTAGATGTTCGAGGATATCCATTGCTGCAGTCCAAGTTCCCTCCTACCCCTTATTTAGGTTTGGGTTTTGGGTGGTGTTTTTTGCATTCTGACGTCTGAGGCAAGAAAGACTGAGGGTATGGCGTTGGTCATGCGCATTTGTACTGGCACATACTGATGTCAGCCTCGAGCGCCATGACCGACGCCAGATTCTAGCCCTTTGGTATTCGGGCCGATGGTGGACAGCGGAATACCCATATGTCAGGACTGCAGCAATGGATATCCTCGAACATCTACATTTATGGTAGGTACAAAACTGTACTTTAGTTTGACCTCAGAATTAGGTAAATGTTTTGAGAGGTGCATTTTGCAATGAATGGGGTAGATAACAGATGAGAAAATCATTTGCATGATATCAGGCAGCACGGTCTGTACAAATGTAGATAAATTCTAACTAACTTAGTAGAGTTTTATGAACAGATTACAATGGTTATGAATAAAAGTGTCTGCAGCAGTCATTTTAGTTGGAGCTAGTTAAAGCATATGGCATCTTGCCTCTTAAAATTATATGAAACATTGGACAAAGAGCATTAGAATCCCTGCTTGGCCAGTTGGTTAACTGAATGGCTATTGGACAGGAAACGGTAACAATTCAAGGACAGAACTTTATACAGTCTTTATTGAACTCTTGTGTACCACAGATTTTCGTATTGGGACTTCTACTATTTACATAGTCTTTGCAAAAATTCCAGTAATTATTACATGCTGGATGAACACACATGCAGATGAATGCAAGTTAGGATTTATTATCTCAAATGAGAAAGTCTACAACAGCATTAATAGGTATCTGCATGAAATATCAACTTGGGCTGAAAAATGGGTTTCTTATTTAGCTTAAATAAGTGTAACCTACAGTAATTTGGAATGAACCTTTTATGAAACAGCCAGTAATAATACAAGATGTTTTATCAGAAGTTGATGAATACAAATATTTAGGAGCGACATCATGAAAGTGGTCTTATTCTAAGCATGTAAATTCAATGGTTGTAAAAGCAATGAGACCAATAGGTCTGTTAATGAAGACCATCTCTCTCTCTGCATGAGGAAAAACATCTGGTTAAATTATATAAAACATGTTCAAGACCTGTCCTGGAATATAACCATGTGTTTTGCTCACATGGCAAAAGTGATCTGATAAGTCTTGAAAAAGTACAAAGGAAATTCACTAAAAAGTCTCCTACATTTAGATCATATAATTATAGAGAAAAGTGTCAGAAGCTGGATTTTTTTCCAAATTATATTGACATGTTGGAGGAAAACTAATAACTTTCCTATATTGCATTTCAAGGATGATATCTTACAAGCATTACTAAATGTAGAAATAAATGATATAAAAACTAAAAGACATAAAAGAGAGTACAAGCTGAACCATTTAATACCACAGTATGTGTTTTTGTGTAAAATGTAGAGAATGGCCAGTTTATGGAAGATTGCCACTAACTGTATCATACCTCCTAATACTAACCATTTTTAAACAGAAATTAGGTGATTGAATGAGTTCCCAGGTAAGTGACAACTTTTGAGGAATTCCTTGTTAGCCTTAGGGTCTGAACACTATACATTTTTAACTTAAGGGCAATTAAAGATCCTTCAAGCAGGATGTATACCTTGGGGAGTAGTTTTAGAATGCTGCCACTCTTTTGAGCTTTTGAAGTTATTGATGTTTAACCTTGATGTCATGTAGTCAAATACCTTCGAAAAGACAAGTACAGCAGATATGATGCCTATTAGTTCTCTTACTGTTCCACCAGCTGCTATCATTCCAACAAAGTCCATATTGATATCTTGGGTTCCTATTACATTATCAAACGGCCAAAACATCAAAGCGGCTGCATTTCGAAAATCACATTGTGCGATCGCAGTACAGTGAAGGTTGGGATATTTGCCTTTTCCTCAGTAGTACGATTTCTGAGTTGAAATATATATTTAGTGGGGGGGGGGTGCCCTCCACAATAAAAGCTTCGATACGTGGCAGTTTCTATGTTTTGGCCGTTCGATTACATTATATTTCGATAATGTAATATAAACCCAATATCTCTACCTGAATAGACAGCTATAAGCATGCCATGTTGTTAAAGGTCACAGGTTATCACTGTATGGATTGTGTCTGTATCACCATATTGAAGATGCAAAATGTCGAACGCTCACAAGAGCGAAAATGCCAAAATTCAAACTAGTCACTCGTACAGTGATCTCAAAAACGGACCCTCGACATTTTGGCACTTTCGCTGTTGTGAGCGTTGAACATTTTCCTTTTCAATACGGTGATATAGACCCGCACGGATTTGATATTTTCCTTATGTTGCACGTAGTTTTAAGAATTCTGCTGAATCATTTTAATATGGCTGTTCCAGAGGAGGCTGAGAAATGCCCATGAAAGGGGGAATAGATTCCCAGACCATGAAATACCCTAGGCAGATAATGGACAGAACCCAGGAATCCTGAGTAATCTGTAACCAGACAGGAAGAGATATAGGGAAAGATGAAATGAAAGAGGAATGTTGCTGAGAAGAACATGATAGACAACACCTGGTTTGTCAGGAAAAGGAGACTTTAGAGTCGTAGTAGTCTGGGTAGGCTTAGCAGGAGTAGCTTGCATCCCACCTTTTCTTTTACCCCTTGGCAGGACGGCGAGACTCCCTACAAATGGCTTTATTAGGGTAATTTCTCTGAAATTAAGGCTCAGGAGGACCACAAACACATTTAAGTTCCTGCAAAGCCTTGCTCTTATCCTAAAGAGACTAAAATCAATTAGCAGCAGCTTCACCAAACACGTGTTTATTGTCTAGAGGATCATCTGCCAACTTAACCTTAATATCATCAGGCAAAGACTGAAGCTGCAGCCAGGAATATCTCCTCATCACAGAACCAAAAGCAGCAGCTCTAGACGAAACCACTGCTGCATCATAACTGCACTTAATAAAATGGCAAGCCTCTTGGGAAGAAGTTCCTAGCAGGGAAAGAGCAAAAGTCTTCCCTTCAGAGTCTGGGGGGGGGCAAAATTACCTGACATGCTTGAGAAAGAAGAGCCAAAATATATCTGGACTTATGGATCTGATAATTGCAAGCCATAAAAGCCAAGGTAGCAGAGGTATAAACCTTCTTACCTAGCGTTACCATACTTCTGCTGTCTTTATCAGAAGGAGGTAACTTAGTGGAAGGCAATAACTGGGATAGGATGGCAGATACCATAGACAGAGGGCTCAGCAGAAGGAAACCAAGTCTTCAGGCACCCTATAAAACATTTTGGATTTCTTGGGGTCCAGAGGCTGGGAATCTGAGCCTTAGACCCAATAGAAAAGGCATCCAACAGAGCAGTCTCGGGAGAGATGTCCGGCGGAGGTGGCACAGAGGAAGAATTGGACCTAGATTTCTTGGACTTTTTCTTTATGGACAGCTGACCCTTGGAACGGAAAGTTCCTTCTATGAGGTCTTTCGCTAAAAGCTAAAGGCTTTGGTTCTCCAAGTGCAAGGTCAGAGAGGAAAGCCAAGTATGAAGAGTCTTAAGAACAAATGTCTGACAGATGGAGCAGGACATAGGGTCGTGGGAAGCGCAAAGACAAAATAAGCACTGCTCATAATCTTTAATGGGTATCTGTCTCCTGCACTTGCATTTACCCTTTCTGGATGACATAAACCCCACAAGCAACACACAAAAAGGAAAAGAGCAAAAAACCTGCAACAGGGCACTTGCGTGAAACAGCTTGGTGAACCAGCAAATGAAGCAACCATTCATACCAATGATCTAAAGATGGCATTTGGACTAGAGGCAAAGAAGTTCTGGGGATGGTACATCTGAACGTCACCTTTATGCCCTATGCTATATGCAGGGACCATATCTGTGACGTACAGCTTACCTTAGAACCACCTAAAGACTTTGGTATATTAGCTGGATGTCGGACTGTTCTTGGCAGCGATCCCCTGTTATAAAGAATACTACAACAGTGAAATCATCTAAATCATCTTTTCGGTAGTGCTTGAAAATAGTATTGAGGGTTCTGTATCTTTTATAATGGATATAGTTCTAGGGCATAGATTACCCTATGTAACTGCATGGATGTGTTGTGATGGGAAGGTGCAGTTAGAAATTCCATCAGTTATGAGAGTTTAGGTACCTTGTGCTTAATGGTTTATGAAAATATTTGAATTACAAACCATCTGAAATACTAAACCTAGTCTAGCACTCTCTCCTTTTGATAGGTTGGCCATAACAATTCCCTGGCTATTTCTTCCCACAGTATTTACTTCCTGGAGACTGGCGTGATTCCCGGGGTGAATTTCCTTTATCCCATCCATTTATCAAGGTTCCTTTTGAAGAGGGCCAAAGAGGCGCTCTGCTTGACATGTATGGGCAGTCTATTCCAGAGTCTGGGGAGTCTCTGGGTCAGGAACCTATCGCTCCAGCATGTTTTGTTCATTGCGACAACAAGGTTTAGATCCCTGGAGTGTGCATCTCTTGAGGGATTGGGATTTCTTTGAGTGTAGCGTGTCCAACAGCTTTGGGTTTGACATGGCCTTGTATTTTAAGCAGAGATTGCCCTTGAGTAGATGATATGCGATAGAATATAGGTGGAGTTTGTTTAGAGGGTCAGCATAGGGCATCTGCTTTAGGCCTGTGATTCCTTTAGTGAGGTATTTCTGCAGACTTTCCAGTTGTTGCAGATATCTTGAGAGGTGTATATCCAATGGGGCGTTGTATTCTATAATGGGTCTAATGAGGGATGAGTACAGTGGGACAATGACCTCCTTTTTTCTGGATGAAAAGCCCTTGGTGATGAGGTGTGCCACATCGAAGGATTTCCTGACTGTTGTGACTATGTGATTATTAAAGGTGAGACCACTGTCCACCTGTGTCACTAAGTCTCGTCACATTTTCAATGTTTAGTGTACTGCCACCTATGTCGTAATTCACGGGTACATTGTTTTTTCCCAAAGGGGATAGCTATACATTTCTTGGCATTGAGCTTGAGCCCATGCCTCTGGCACCAAACATCTGTTTCTGTAAGGCCCTTTTGTAGAATATCCACATCATTTGGGGATACAATAATGGCTCCCAGTTTGCAGTCATCTGTGAACTTTGTTAGCCAGAGCCCCTTAGTGTTGGCCTGTACTTCAGAGAAGTAGATGCCAAACAAGAGCAGTCCCAGGACTGAACCCTGTGGTACTCCACTTGTCTAGAGCTGGATTTGGAGTCAGCTACTTTTACAGTGTGGGTTCTGTCAGTAAGCTAGTTGATAACCCATTGAGGACGTAGGAATTTGATGCCCAGCTTAGTAAGTTTATCTAAGATTCCAGAGTGGGGGATGGTGTTGAAGGCCGTGGCAAGGTCCAGATAGGCTGTGGGACCACCTTACCCTTGTCCATGGCTCTGGAGACTGATTTGAAGAAGTCAATCAGGTTCAGGAGACAAGATCGCCACTTCACAAACCTAAACGGTGTGGGGTCCAGTGTTTGAAGGTTGCCAATGTATTTGTTTACAAGTTCCACGATAATACGTTCCATGGCCTTGCAGATCAGACTCGTCAGACTGATGGGGCGGTAGTACCTGGGATCCAAGGTGGATCCCCCCTTGTGGAGTGGGATAACTGTAGCTGTGTGCCACTCAGTGGGCACGAAGCCTGATATGAGGCTATGATTAAACATGACTCTTAAGTGAGGTGCCAGTTCATTTTGTAGTTCATGTAGTACACAGCCTGGGGTGACGTTTGGTCCCGTGGATGCTGTATTCTTAGCTTTGGAGAGTATGTTTTTTTACCTGTGTGGCTTTTATTACCGGAATTTAGCAATCTTTCGGTATTGAGATGGTCTCTTTAGGGGGTGTGGGGGGGGCGGGTGAAGTTTGCACTGAATCGATCTGACAGGATAATGGCAATATCCTTCGGAATCAGTATATTTAATGCCATTCTGTTGTAGCTCAGAGCAGATCTGAGCATTGCCATTTAGATTCTTGACATAGCTATAGAATGCCTTGTGGCTGTCTTTGGAAACTTTGGCAATTTTATTTTTGTAACTAGCTTTGAAGGATTTTATGAGGGATCTCAGCTTCTTACTGAGGCTAGTAAGGGAGTTTTTTGCATCCTGTGATTTTCTTCTTTTCTGCAACAATTTCTTCCTTTTGTTGTAAAGTTGGTTTATGGCAAGGTTCCCCCAGATTGGCTTCCTTTTTTCAGAGGAGAGCATCTTGGTTCTATTGGAGATGGCATTTTTAATTCAGGAAGTAGACCATAAGCAGCAAAGTAAACATGCGGTCTTATTGACCAGAAATAAATATCTGTTAATGTTAATTTGTTTTCATATTTTTTCTCCTAGGAGATTCCTGAAAATGCTGCAGACATTGCACACTTGGGACACCTTCATTCCCCTGGTATTATGAGTGGAACTGATCTAAGGTACACATTTAACAAAACGTGGGATTTTGTTAAGCATTCCTGGAAGGTAAGTCCTGGCCCAGACATCTTTGTAACAAATGTAGATAAATGACATGTGCATAACTGTCTAGGAGATGTTGGTGGGTTTGGTGGTGGTGGTAGTAGTGTTAGTAATAGCAGCAATACCAATGATAATCATCTTCAAAATGCAAAATCTGCCATTTGAAATTAACATTCCATTCCCATTTTCCCCATGGTTGAGATTTATGATTGAAGAATATCTTGTCTTGTCTCTGCTTTTTTCAAGGAGTATGTTTTACTGATGCACCATCTATACAATGAACATACCTTTCCTGGTCTTTATATGCACCTGTTAAGAGAATATCTTGTTCTCTTCTGGCACATGTAATAAACCTCATAAACCCTTAACTTACACATTTTGACAAGTGTGGATCATTTAAGACTCTGAAACCATATCACCACAGTTGCTGAGATAACCAAGTGAGCTAGCTCCCAATTATTCTGACAGTACATAATAAGCAGTTTATGTTATTACACATAGGCTGTAGATGAATTTCTCTAATGTCACTCCCAAGAATGAATGTGGACTTTGCTTGGCATATTATTTCCTGACCCC
>NC_056750.1:765225573-765275222 GCF_019279795.1 Protopterus annectens | reverse complement strand
TGGGATCCAGGATGATCCTCACTGCCCCTTACTGGCCTCGACAAGTTTGGTTCCCGTTCCTGCATTGCCACCTGCTGGAGCAGCTGTGGAATCTGGACCCAATGCCAGACCTCTTGGTCCATTAGTCGGGTGGGCTGCACCAGTCCCTTCAGTCTCTCAACCTTACAGCTTGGTTGTTCCTCTTCCAACTTTAGCCAGGCTTCCACTAATGTCTCAGCCTTGTGGGACTTGAACTTGATATTGGCTTCCTTGATTCTCCCCCCTTTGAACCAGTGGCTTCCTGTTCCTTGAAATTGCTTTCCTGGAAGACTCTCTTTTTGGTAGCCATCACATCAGCTAGGAGAGTTTCGGAACTTCAAGCCCTCTGTATTCGTCCTCCTTATCTTGTGTTTCATAAGGACAGAGTTTCACTTAGGCCTAATCCTTCGTTTTTACCCAAGATATACCCTCTGAAACAAATCTGAATCAGTCTATTGATTTGCCCGTATTTTTTCCTAACTATTCGAACAAAGCTGAACAAAATTTGCACCGCTTGGATGTTCACAGGCAATTACGTTTCTACTTGGACAGGACAAAGCAAATAAGAAAATCAGACCAATTTTTCCTAACCTATGCTGAGGGCAAACAAGGACGGCCAGTTTCCAAAGTAACCTTATCCAGGTGGTTGTCCTCTATTATTACCTTGATTTATCAACTCAGACATAAACATCTCCCTGCTAAACCTAAAGGTTATTCCACCAGAGCATTGGCTACGTCCGTAGCCTTTCAAGCAAGAGTACCAATGGAATCGATTTGTGCTGCAGCCACTTAGTCGTCTACTCATACATTCATTTCGCATTATAAGTTGGATGTGGCCTCTAGGAATAGAGCTGAGTTTGGTTCCACTGTGCTCAAGAGTCTGTTCCGATGAGCCACCCAGGACTAAGGTGCTAGGGACGCTGTCCCATCCAGCAAGAATGAAGGCAAGATAGACAACTTAAAATTAAGAAGTTATGTACCTACCATAACGTTCCATGTTAGTTGTCTTCTTCTTGCCTTCTTTCTTGTGTCCCACCCTCCTTCCCCCCTAGCCTGGACAGACCGAGAAGAGTCCCCTTTTGGGGCCTTCTTTCTCTGGACAACTCTCATGTACATTGTGTCCTCCTCTGTCTTTGTACTCTAGTTTTCCTTGTGGTTGGACAGGTGTCCTTGAATCTTTCCTTGGTGTTAGCTCTGCCAAATGAGAACTGGGGATCTGACACCTAGTATTGTGGGATATAGGGAGGGCCCTGAGCCAGTAAATAGCTCTCGAGCTTTAGTAGATTACCGAGTCGGAGCCGAGGATCGGCTCCGAACACATCCAGCAAGAAAGAAGGCAAGAAGAAGACAACTAACATGGAACGTTATGGTAGGTACATAACTTATTTTATTTATTGACATTTGATTACCACGAAAATCTGAAGAAGAGGAAATAAAATGGTGCAGGGTATTCAGGCTATAGGAAAGTCACAAAAGTTGGCTATTATACCCATAGAGATGTGGAAGATGGATGAAAGACCTCCGTAATGATATGGAAGAAATTATTTAATAGTGACTTGAAGGCAGTGAGGGATCTTTCATCCTGGAATAAAGTTAGTTCTGGTGGCTTTACCTAAAGGGGAACTTTCCTGCATGTTTGTGATTTATTGTGCAGGTGCTTGATAGGTGAAGATTTACTTTGGTTTATATTTTTGCCTTTGATATTCACTGCTTGTGAGAAGAAACTGATGGCGTGCAGGCAAGAAGATTTATTTGAATTATACATACATATATATATATATATATATATATATATATATATATATATATATGTATGTATATGTTTTCTTTACCTCTAACTTTCACTGTTGGAAAGGGATAGATTTGTAGACAGGCAAACTCTAGCCATGTCAAGGGGGCTGACTAGACTGTAAGTTCACACAGACTGTATAGACTGGACAACCCAGAGCTTATCTGAAACAATCCAGTGTTTGTTGTGTAACTGCTTGGTAAGAGAATTGTTTTGATTTGTCTATTATTTTTATCTCTGATTTTTACCATTGTAATGAGGTGTGGCTGCAAGCGATAATGAGCAGAAGCTACTATGCATGATGTAAAGGGCATCCTGCTTTTTAGTGATGACTTTTCAAACTACTTCCCCTCCTACAAGGTTATCTTAGCTTAATATTTAGTTGCATATTGTTTCTTTAATTTCTTAATACAATTTGACTTAAATTACTAATTGTTTTAATTTCTCACAAGTCCGTGGTAACTTGATTTCAGTTATTCATTTATTTTAAAATTCTTGGTTTGTAGCGCAAAATGGATTTCTTAAATAATGAGCGTGCTATTAAAGATTTGCTAAAGCACAAGCATCTTGCGCATTGTACTAAATTCTCTCACTGTGTGTATGTGTGTGTGTGTGTGTGTGTGTATATATATATATATATATATATATATATATATATATGTGTGTGTGTGTGTATGTATGTGTGTGTATATATATATATATATATATATATATATATATATATATATATGCACATACGTATATAAAGCAACTGATAACACTGGAGACCTGTGTTCCTCATGTCAAAGCTGTATGATTTGCTTACTCGTATTCGTAATGAAGCTACACTTACTGATGATGATTGCACTTGTGCAACTGGCACAACTTGGAAAACTGTTACACATATTAAAGTAATAGGTAAAGTGCAAATATAACACATTTAGGAAAGGATATGTCCACTGTCAATAAAGATTACTCAACCCCTGTTAAACATACCACCAGTGACAACTTTGGAAATCAGAATACAGGTACTCTGAGGATCCAGGGCATGTAGAAGAAAATTAAAAAAATAATAATGCTTATAATACAAAGAGAATATATTTACTAAAAAGGATATTGCTTTATTTTGTAACGCACAGATTACAGGGAATGATAACATTATTCGGTCAGAAAACTTTTATTCTACACAAAATGGCATCATTTTTCCAGCAGAGAAGTCGGGTAAAAGAGGCAAGCTAAAAGGAAGAAATCAAAATTGAGCTTCAAGGATTGAAAAACATTACTTTAGAAGAAAAAGAGAAATTTGCAACATAGCTCAAAATGTGTAAGTACAAAGACAAATGGGCGGGAATTATAAGCTTACAAATGTCATAAGCAATGAAAACAGGGAAATTAATAAGACTAATGGTGGTGGAGATCATTTCTCTGTAACAACTGATAGAGCAGACATTACTGAATTAGGTGTGGGAGATTCCCCAGATCTGGTCAGAAATTATATACTAGTAATTGGAGATTCAGTTATTAGAGGCAGTGATACTTGTATTTGCAGAGGTATCATGGATGTGGAATAGTTTTATGCCTGCCAGGAGAAAAAATACAGGATACAAGTACAGGCTTATTGAATGTAAGCAGTATTTGTGTTGCCTCTTCACCATAATGGTCCATCTTTGTTATATATGTGGTGCACTATATGTGTTCTTTAATAAGAGATCAGTTATAAGGTTGCATTGGCCAAGTAGTGTAATAATCTGTGTCTGCAATTAGAAGATCACCATGCACATTTGTCTGAAATTGTTTTATGCAGGGGTAAGTTATGTAGGGTATCTTGTCCTAATCGTAGTCCCCGAGTCATGCATTTGTTAAAGGCAAATAGTTTGATTTTTGTTTAAAAAGTATTCTTGTCTTCTTTCCATATGGAGGAAAAGTACTAATTGCACACCACAGTACTAAAATTTGACTGATCCAGGTACCCAGATTTTGGAAGAAGAAACAGCTCGTGTTTAAAATGTTAACATTTACTCAATCATTATGTAGTTTTAGTATAGTTTGCCTTTGATATTATGGCTTAAACTTTCATTTTTGCTTTTGGGGAGATAACACTTCCTGTTAATATTTAAAGATAAATTTATGTTTATGTATGTGCACAGTGTTTGCTTAACCTGTACTGTGAAGGTATGGTTTGTCCTGAACTCGTCAGTAGCCTTTAAATGTTTGAAAGTTCAGTCTGACTACATGCTGTACTAGATAGTTGTTTTTTTGTGGTGACGATTGTACTTTAGCACTGCTAAAAAATTAATAAATGTAATAATTTAATATGAAATCGGTGTTATATAATGCCCATTAGTCCACCATTTGCCATTAAGTTCTGTGGAAATCAGTGAACACAATAACTGAAAAGTGACTGTTTTTCCCCCCTTAGGTTGACTGGAAGCCAGAACCTGAACCCAATAAACACTGTTCCCAGATGTTTCTGAAGCATGCTCTTCTGCTGTTTGGAAAGAATTGTCCTATGCTGAACATGGGTGTCATTGCTAGACAGGTAAGAAATGCAGTTTGTTTTCAAAACATAGTTTTACATCTCTGTGGCACTCATCATTTTGCCTGAATTATGGTTATACAAATTGCACATAAGGAAAGCATGTGCAAACCCAGACTTAGTCTCTGCTTCTTTTTTTGTACTTTAATGTTAGGCAAATTACAGCTAATTGGTGCAGGCTAAATCAATTCAACTTATCCGGTTTTCTGGCCCATACTCCATCTAGAAATGTAGTCTTTTCCTGATGATACAAAAATATATCACATCATCTCTTCAGATGTCAACATAAGTTTTAAATTAGGTTATGTTTGCATATGCTGTGACTGCGGAGTCTCTTCCTTAATTGTAGAAGTGTTTGCATTTGATAGCTGTCTGTCTAGATTTAAGTATGACAGAGAGACTTGTTATCACACTTGTCCCTTCACTCCTATAAATTTCCAATCTGAGTAATATCATAGATTCAAAATCTACAGGTCTTATATGCAAGGGTGTACATTTTGTTTTTCTGAGCATCTCTGGGAAACTTCAGCACTCAAAAAGCACAGAATTAGAACTGTGCAAATGAATATTTAGAGTATAGAGGTATACAAAGAATGCCTGTGTGAAAGGAATGCACCTCTAAAACAGCTTTTTATGGGAATAAATGGTAACAGTTAAAAAAAAAAAAAAAAAAAAGGTCACCTTCCAATATGTATTTGGGGTAGCTTTTTGAGGGTTGAGTAAATTTTTAAAATGGTAGGGGTTGCTGGGGGCAACAACAGTAGAATTGAGTACAAAATATACATTTTTGCCTATACCCCAGCTTTGTATGCCTGCATGCTGTTAAGCATACTTGGCCTTTCAACTCTAGTTTATACTAAGGAAAATAACCCCTGCTACCTAAAGAAGAATTCAGACCCTCTGTGAGTGTTCCACCAGTTCAAGCATATCCATTTCACACACAGTTGTATGGACAGGAGGATGCATGATATTCCGATATTGGGTGAGTAATATACTTAAAACGACATAAAATTATTGCATCTCTACTACCTTTTGGTCTGTATAATAAGACCACACATTCTCCACCTGTAACATTAATAGCTATTGCATTTCCCATGTTAACAGATTTTCCAAGTTCTCTGCAATTTCTTATTTTGAAATATTTAATATGATGGATGCAATCTTCCTGCTGTTGGGGTCTGGGTCAATTATTACAAATACAAAAGTAATATATGGATAAGTGCAATACAAGATTTTTGTGTGCATGTTTGATATTGCCAACATCTATCCATCCAGTGCTGTCAAGCTGCATCCGATTCCAGTAGCAACTCCATGAACGACATCTGCCATCCACTTAAGTTTACTACACAAATGGGGAACATAAAGATTGCCAGGCTTTTCATCTATGCACACCCCCAGCCCACCCCCCCAGGAAATTGTAGTCATTAGTCTACTTGCCACATGTCTCTTGGGTATGAGAGGAAACAGGAGTACTCAGAGAAAACCCACCCAGTCACGGGGAAGATATGCATACTCTGCACACAAGACACCCAGCCAAGAACCAAACCAGGTAACCTCTTGCTGGGAAGTAACACTGCTATTCACTGCACCATTGTGTTCACACCAAAATTGTCTGTTCAGAATGTATTTTGATATGGTCCTGTCTTGACAGCTGGAATTTTATCTTTAAAGCTGTTTAGGAACAGTTAACACTGCATTCTGTTTAGCTTTGTGTAGGTGCTGAATCACAACTGTTTTTTGTAGTAGATGAGACATTATCAGTAATCCATAGACATGTGTATGTTACTTTCACTTCTGTGCATGTAACAGTTAAATCTTCGGCATATTTCACATTAGTCTGAAGATGGCAGCAGATAGCTGCTTATGGATGCAATATGTGTTTCATTATTCTATTTGTCTGCCTTAACTACTAATACTGGACGTTTTTTTTTCTTTCCTTTGAATACTCTTGTACTTTCCTGCAACTTCTATTTTCACATGTGGATTTACTCAGTGTGCATGAGATGGGTTTTATCCCAGAGCTGCAGTTGGTTTCTGGAACAGAGTTACCAGCTTTAGTGCCATTGTTCCTCAGCATCTCCTTCCACTTTCATATTTGCATGATATTTGACTGTTGTGCACAAGGAGTTAAAAACTGTTGTAAATTTTAACTTGGGAATTAAAAGGAATATATTTTCTCAGTTATTGAGGGGACCTGTCTGAAAGATCTGATTAAATTCTACATAATTTAGCAGAGTTTGGTTAGTTATCTCAGGATGTTTCTCCCTACCTCCTCCTTCAGACATTTGGCCAGTGTGTAACTGTATTTTGTCATCTGAAGTTCAGATCTGTCTATCAAATTAGTTTGGTAAAGTTTTATGTCTGAGTGAGCAGAAATTTCTGGGGACCTTGAATTATACTAATGGAAGTAATACTGTTCAGAACATGAAATGTTAAATGCTGTGGTGTGAACGAGTCATCCGTGGGACTAGTGGTAGTATGAAAAACTTTAAAGGTTAAATATAGTGGATAGCAGTCAAGGATAGGGCTAACACTGTGGATGCATTTGGAAGGCTAGTAACTGTGGAATGGTTACAAGTAACTGGACGGTCCAGTGCTCTGTTAGAGTCCCACTTCATTTCCTTTTTTATGGCTTTGCCACTTTTTTTAATTTTGGGTCACTTTCCATGTGCTGTAACTGCCAGGAGCTCAAGCAGATATCCATATAAAAGGCAGTTAGTGAAGTTTCACAGCCTTCTTGTCACTGAAGTGTACTCCTTCTGCAGGCTTCATGGAACTGATGGTTGGCTAGTGTTCCTTCTAGGCTGGCCAGTTAAGTCCCCTTCTGGGAAAAACCTTCCAGTATTATATTTTTTCTGAGAAAAGCCAGTGTTTTTTCCAGTGAAACTAATGATGTGAAGTTGTTAATCTCGCCTATTATTCTCACTGATGGGTTGGAGCCAATCCTCTGCTCCAACATGGCCGATAGCAAGCTCAAGGTTTGCCAGTAGCTCGAGACCAGCCCCTTATCCCACCATGCACTGCTAGAATTACCTCAGATCTAGTTTGCCGCAGCAAGAGAGATCTCGGTGATCCAGATGGCTCTGACTATTTTATAAACAGCAAGTTTTTAAAAAGTTTTCCTTTTTGATATATTTATGCAGTGTATGTTAGTTCCATTATTTTTAGATAGTTTAGACAGTTTAAATTGTTTTAAATTAGGGACTTGTTGGCTTTTTAGTTTGTGTGGGCCTTTATAGTTTCATAGTTTCATAGTATAGTACTAGGCTATCTGCCCTGGGGCATTTGTAAGCCTAGCCATAGTGATGTGGCTTTTTCCACCCCATGAAATGGTACAAAAAATGTACAGAATAAATTTAGAATACTGTGCCTCTGTCTAGTAGTGATACAGTGAAGGTCCCCTTATATAATAGAATTAGTTTACTGTGCCCCTGTCTAGCAATGACACAGATGTGACCCCTGGGGTAAACTTACGATCTCCCATCCACTCATCAACATTTCTCTTGAAGAGAGTCAGTGAGGGGCTCTGCCTAATACAAACTGGGATCTTGTTCCAAAGCATGGGAAGCCTCTGGGTTATGAATCTATCCCTCCAGCATGTCCTATTCATACTTGTGCCGAGGTTTAAGTCTTTAGCTCTCGTGGTCCTGGTGGATTTGGATTTTTTGAGGTGGAGCATGTCCATCAGATCCTGATTGGACATGGCCTTGTACGTCAGGCAGAGATCACCTCTGAGCAGGCGGTATGCTACTGAATAGAGCTGAAGTTTCTTTAGTCTGGCAGAATAAGACATATGTTGGAGACCCTTGATCTTCTTGGTGAGGTACTTTTGTGGTCTCTCCAGCTGTTGCAAATGCCGGGTGAGGTACATACCAAATGGGGCATTGTACTCAATCTTGGGTCTGATGAGGGAGGAATATAGGGGTGCAATGACATCCTTGGATCTGGATGTGAATCCCTTCATGATGAGGTGTGCAAGGTAGAATGTTTTTCTAACCACTTTGGCAACGTGGGTGTCAAATGAGAGGTCACTGTCGACTTGGGTCCCTAGGTCTCTGATTACTTTTTTCGTACTCAGTGGGTTGCTGTCTATGTGATAATTTGTGGGTACTTTGTTTTCCCAAAGGGGATGACTATACATTTTTTGGCATTTAGTTTAAGGCCGTGACTCCGGCACCAGTTGTCCGTTTCTGTGAGGCCTTTTTGTAGGATGTGTGTGTCTGCTGGTGTATCGACTATGGCGCCTAGTTTGCTGTCATCTGCGAACTTTGTCAGCCACAGCCCTCCCATGTTTGCTTTAACATCTGAGAAATAAATGCCGAACAAGAGGGGTCCCAGGACAGATCCCTGTGGGACACCACTTGTGACTGGCTTTGAGTCTGACATTGCTTCAGCTATTTTAACTTTGTGGGTTCCGTCCTTTAGCCAGTTTGCAACCCATCTAGTGACATAAGGGTTTACTTTTAAGCTGTTGAGCTTATCTATGATGCCTGAATGGGGTATTGTGTCGAAGGCCTTAGCCAAGTCCAGGTATGCTGTATGGACTGCTTTGCCCTCATCAATGGCTCTAGTGACTGTTTCGAAAACGTCAACCAGGTTTAAAAGGCAGGATCTACCCTTTACAAAGCCGAACTGAGTGGGGTCAAGTGTCTGTAGATCCCCTATGTCTCTGTTTATGAGTTCTATAATGATTCTTTCCATAGCTTTGCAGACCAGGCTGGTTAAGCTTATGGGGCGGTAGTTTCCAGGGTCTGTAGAGGCAACCCCCTTGTGGAGTGGGACCACTGTTGCTGTACGCCAGTGTTTAGGTACATATCCCGAAGTGAGGCTAACCTTAAATAGCATTTTTATGTGTGAGTTTAGCTCCTCTTGGAGTTCACGTAACACGCAACCCGGGATACCGTCAGGTCCCATTGATGCTGTGTTTTTTGCTTTGTTTAGGGCGGTTCTCACTTGGACATCTGAGATGACAGGGAGATTACATTCAGCTGGGATAAGTATTTCTTCTTTTGGGGGTGAAGGAGGGGAGAAATTTGCACTGAACCTGTCAGCCAGAATGTTGGCAATATCTGTGGGTTCAGTGTATTTTTGTTGTTTTGAACCAACTCTGAGCATATCTGAGGGTTTCCTACCAGGTTTCTAACATAGCTGAAGAAGGCTTTGTGGTTATCTTTAGTGTCCTTAGCGATTTTTCTCTCAAAGTTGGCCTTGGATGTTTTATGAGAGAACGTAGTTTTCTGCTAATGTTGATCAGAGATGTCTTCCCTTAATGGGATTTTGCTCTGGCGTGCAGTAGCTTCCTTCTTTTGTTATACACTTTGTTTATGGCTGAGGTCCACCAGACAGGACGCTTACCTTTGGTGGAGAGGGACTTGGATTTGTTTGGGATTGCATGATCCATGCATTCTTGGAGATGTCCATAGAAAGCATTTGTGAAGGATTCGCATTATGGGATGTGGTATCCACTGGCACAGTGGGCTTAAAGGATACCATCTCAGTCTTAAGAAGAGTGAAGTCTGCTTTTGAGAAGTTTTCACTGTGGTCTTTTGTGCTGGGGGTGGAGGTGGGATATGTATATCCAGGGTGATTAGTTTGTGGTTAGATCTCACTAGTGAGCGGTATACTAACGGTGTGGAGCATTTTGTCCCCATATTTGTGATGATCAGGTCTAGTATATTATCTCCCCTAGTGGGAGAGGTGACTAGTTGTTCCAGTGCATTTGAATTTATGTATTCCAGGAACCTTTGGGCTAGGGTATTAGGGCTAGAATAATGTACCCAATCTATGTTTGGGTAGTTGAAGTCTCCCAGTATGATGGTATTTTGTGATACATTCATATCCTCCAATGTCTTCAGGAAGGCTGAGTGGGGTTCTTGAGATTGGGAGGGTGGTCTGTAACATGCTACCAGTTGTATAGAAGTTTTGCCTATGGTTAGTTGCACCTGTATGGTCTCTGATGCTTCATGTGTTGCTACTAACCTGGAGGTGTGGGTGTCCTTGATGAATATGGACACTCCCCCTCCCTTTGTGGTTCTGCCCCGGTTTTGGGGCCAAAAAGCATGATACGAGGTATAGCCTGGTAGCGCTGGGCTGCTCTCAGGAGCCTTGAACCAGGTTTCAGTTACTGCACAGATGTCTATGTTCTCCATGCTGAGGAGTGCATCAAGTGCCTGCATCTTGAGATTTAGACTTCTGGCGTTGAGCAGCATTACCCTTAGTTTTTTTCCATTTTTGTTTTCTAAGGAGGTGGGTTTGTCTTTTGAGCCTTGCCTAAAAAAGGCACTATGGGGGTGGAAGAGCCTTAGCCAATATCCGGACGCCCAGTGGTGACAGGTGTAAGCCATCCCTTGCGAAGCAGCATGGCTTGTCCAACATGTCATCCCAGGCAGACAGACATTGGATCCCCTTAGAATGACACCAGTACTTGAGCCAATTGTTAAAGCTGATCATCTTGTCTTTGTATTGTGGTATCATTCTTGGTGAGGGCAAGATGCTGCTCAGGGTCAGGGTCATACCAGCCTGGGCTACATAATCGGAGAGCTCCTCTATGTCTCTCTTCGTGTAGTCCAGGAAGGTATGTCTCAGGTCATTCACACCAGCATGGACAATGACTGAGTCATATTTGTACTTGCTTTGGAGTGACTTGAGTGCTTGTGTTATGTGGCGGATCCTAGCTCCCGATTGACAGCTCACAGTCACCTTCTCCTTGTTTAGCGGGACATCAGTGTGTCTGACTATAGAGTCACCTATTACTAGTGTATCAGGCAAGGTGTTTGGCCTTAAGGGCTGTGATTGGTTGACACACTGATTTATTGAAGTATGTGTTGCATGTGTTTTGTTTTGAGGTGGTGGATTTTTGGATGTCTACTTTGGGAGCCTCTGTTTTGGTAAGTTTTTTATTAGAGCCTCCGAGTATGTCTCTGTGTTTTTATGTGTTTGGTTTGCAGTTGTGGTAGGTCTATGTGGGACTGGGATTGTTGTGTGTGTGGTTGCCATCTCCTCCTGTCTGGTCATGCCAGCCCTGAGTTGAGAGAGTTCAGCCTGCAGTTTGGCTATATAGTTGCATCTCTCACATGTATTTGTGTTTGTTGGGAGGAGGAGAGGGTTGTCTGTGTACATGAGACAATTGTAGCATTGTCTCAAGGTACCCAGATTGACCAGCTGAATTGGAGACGACGCCAGTAATCTACCACTCAACATGCTAGAACAGTATAAGGGAGTGCTGTACCTTTAAGAGAAGTGGATATTCACAGGGGTGGTAAGTAGATGTAGTGCTTTACTTAGTACAAGAGTGCTTACTTAGTAGAGAAGTATCGAGAACAAGTGCTAGGCTTATAATATAGTGAGTAGTCTGGTTATACTAAGAGTAGAGCTTCCTTAAGGGAAAATTTGAAGAGCAGACTTGGCGGAGCCAGAAAAGTTTAACTGGCTTACGACAACTGCGCAAAGCCGTGCAAACGCGGATTTTAAACAGTGAACTACAAAAGAGCTAGAAATGGTCCAAAACGACCAATTACTACAGCTTCTTGTGCTGAGGTCACTTCCTACAGGGACAGATAGGCTGCTCAAGGCTCCCCACTCCCACTGGTGAGCAAAGAAACTTCCTTCTATCCAAGTAAGGTAATGGACAACACAGGAACTACACCACAGCCCAGAATACAGCAATGCCTGTAAACTGGTCTAAACTAGTCGAGGAGAGGCAGGAAAACAAGGATTATTTTTTGTTTTTTTGCTACTATTAATCCCTTTAGCAGTTAGGTTTTTTTCCTGTGGGACTCTTAGTCCCATATTTGTACTATATTTTTATTTTTATATATATATATATATATATGTATATATATATATATATATCCACAAAAACGATAAATCCCACAAAAATGCAAGGAAAACCACCAAAAGGAAGCAGCAATTCAAATAAATTAGTAGCAGTTACTGATAAACCATCGAAAACGCTGCTATTTCGATAAAATCTGTTTAATACAACAACCAAGACGTAAGCGCTTTCACGGAAATGCTTTCCGCTTCTGCAGACGTTAAAAACTCTTGTTCATAGCTCAACCATAAATACTTCAATCAAATAATAATGCAATTGATCAGAAAAATTAAGAATTTTAAAGATACAACATAGCATATCAAGCATAGTTTGCTATAACAATTTAAAAAACACAAGGAAATGTATATCTTGACCAAACAAAACACATCATTAATCATTTCCTATTACATTAAAACACATTCAAGGTTAAAATAAAAATTATACAGTGTATATAAATAGAAAAATAAATGACAAATAATGTATACTCTATTACCTAAGGGCTCTTGCTTTGAGAGCTGGTTTAATGGTAACACTCTCATTCATACCTGTCCCCCTATGCGCTGCTAGTCTAAGAATCCATTTAAGTTCAGCCTGTTCTGTTAAATTAACAATGTCGCCCAGCCTGACATTGGGATACTGTATATGTAATACTTGAAAATAGAATCTATGTTCTGGTCCTTCTAAAAGTATATGTTTGGCTATTGCGCTGTAATCTTGTCCCCTCTCCAAACAATATATATGATCTCTGATCCTTTCTCTTAAGGATCTGTTGATTTTCCCAACGTAATACTTAAAACATGTTCCATAGTATGCAACATATACAACATTGCGTGTATTACAAGTACTATGATAGATTCGTCTATATAAGTGCATTGCAAACAATTACCACATTTCTTTGTGCCAAATGGAATAAATTCACCCCTGGGGATGAGTCCAGCACTAGTATTCCTATAACAGAGATGCTGCTTCAAGCACTTCATATTTTTATAGACAAATGCTGGTTTGTCTCCCACTAGTTCCCTAGTCTTATCTACTAGTAAAATATTCCAGCTGTTCACTATTGCTTGCTTAATTCTGTCAGTGTTATTCCCATAAGGAAGCAACACAGAAACAGGTCTCTTGGAACCAATAGTCGAGGCCAACTCTATCCTTCTATCCGAGAAATAGGGCTTTGCTCGAGTTTCTCTTAACCTCGCTGCTTCAACAAACTTATCAGCTATAAGTTTGTCTTCATATCCTCTCGACAGAAAACCTTGCTTCAAATTATCCAGTTCTTCCCGTAGGCTGGTATCCTCACAGCATAATCTAGATGTACTAATAGCTTGCCCCTTCACAATATTACCAAAAATGGATGTATTATGCATGCTGTCTCTATGCAAGAAGGAAGCTCTATAACAAGGCTTCTTATATACAGTAGTTTTAAAATGAGAGCCTTCCTTAAACACGGACACATCCAAAAAATCAATACTATTCCAAGAGTAAGACACAGTAAATTTAAGAAACAAGCTACTGCTATTAACATAAGTATGAAAGGAATTAAAAGCATCTACAGTGCCATGCAATACAAGAAAGAAGTCGTCTACAAAGCGCCTATAAAACAGAATTTGGTCATGTCCCAACAAATGGTCTTTCCAAACTACCATGACCAAATTGGCGTAAGTATTGACACAACTAGTGCCCATCGCGACCCCTTTCATTTGTAAATAACAACCATCCTGAAAGAAGAACATATTGTTCTCCAATACTAATTCAAGTAACATGCTAATAAAATCTGCTTTTTTGGCATCCATTGTACCACTTTCCAATAACAAATCCCTAACTATTTTAACTCCACTGTCGTTGGGAATGCAAGTGAAGAGTGATTGTACATCCATCGTAGTTAGTAATAGATCTTCTATCGAATCAATATTCCTGGCATACTCATATAATTCAGAAAGAAACTGTTCTGTGTCCCTTAACACATATGTGTATTTCATAAGCACTTTTTTAACTCATAATCTAAATCAACTGAAATTGGCTCAGTGAGACAACCCGCTCCAGATACAATAGGCCTAAAAACTGGTTGCAAGGGATTTTTGTGTATTTTGGGGAGTCCGTGCATTCTCGGTATAACAGGACTTTCAACTAAGAGATAATTGAATAACTCATTACTCAACAAACCCAAATTCTTACATTCACAGAGCATATTGCTCAAACTTGCAGAGATATCATACACCAAATTACACTACACCAGCAGAATCTATGTCTGGACTGAAACAACATGAGGTAACAGAGGGTTTACTTCGTCCAAATCTGGATGTCAGACATAAAATACCAGTAGAGAAGACATCAGCGGGAAATTTTCCATCGGTTCCACTTCCTATCAGAATAGGGAGGAAGAGGTCGCTCGACATGGACGAACCGAGAGTACAGAAACAGAAGGAACAGCCACAACTCCAGCAGGTATGCACTCTCACAAAACTGTGGAATCAAGCAACTTGGTGTGGAACACATCTAGATACAAGCTAACTAAACATGAACTTCAATTGCTAAACAAAGGGGTTAATTTTATTCCTACCTCTGGTATTGATATTAGTGATGCAATACTAGCAGTGAAGTTTTTTGCATGCAATTTGGCTTTGAAAAATTAGCTTTTGGAGATACTGAATCGAATGATACACATTTGTTTAAAAGAAAGTGCACATTTATGCCTCACCTTCCTCCCAATGTAGAATTATTTACTAATGCAGTGGAGAATGACTTGTATGAAGGTTTGGAGACATTTCAGAAAATTAACGTCCGCAATTAAACACCTGAAGAAAGGTCTGCATTAACTAACTTGAAACAGAATTTGGACATTACTATACGACCTGCGGACAAAGGAGGTCCGATAGTTGTCATGGACAGTATATATTATATAGAAACCATGTTAGATATGCTGAATACTGATGCATACACTAAAGTCTCCCCTAGTTTGGTGTATGATATCTCTGCAAGTTTGAGCAATACGCTCTGTGAATGTAAGAATTTGGGTTTGTTGAGTAATGAGTTATTCAATTATCTCTTAGTTGAATGTCCTGTTATACCGAGAATGCACAGACTGTCCAAAATACACAAAAATCCCTTGCAACCAGTTTTTAGGCCTATTGTATCTGGAACAGGTTGTCTCACTGAGCCAATTTCAGTTTATTTAGATTACGAGTTTAAAAAGTGCTTATGAAATACACATATGTGTTAAGGGACACAGAACGGTTTCTTTCTGAATTATATGAGTATGCCAGGAATATTGATTCGATAGAAGATCTATTACTAACTACAATGGATGTACAATCACTCTTCACTTGCATTCCCAACGACAGTGGAGTTAAAATAGTTAGGGATTTGTTATTGGAAAGTGGTACAATGGATGCCAAAAAAGCAGATTTTATTAGCATGTTACTTGAATTAGTATTGGAGAACAATATGTTCTTCTTTCAGGATGGTTGTTATTTACAAATGAAAGGGGTCGCGATGGGCACTAGTTGTGTCAATACTTACGCCAATTTGGTCATGGTAGTTTGGAAAGACCATTTGTTGGGACATGACCAAATTCTGTTTTATAGGCGCTTTGTAGACGACTTCTTTCTTGTATTGCAAGGCACTGTAGATACTTTTAATTCCTTTCATACTTATGTTAATAGCAGCAGCTTGTTTCTTAAATTTACTGTGTCTTACTCTTGGAATAGTATTGATTTTTTGGATGTGTCCATGTTTAAGGAAGGCTCTCATTTTAAAACTATTGTATATAGGAAGCCTTGTTATAGAGCTTCCTTCTTGCATAGAGACAGCATGCATAATACATCCATTTTTGGTAATATTGTGAAGGGGCAAGCTATTAGGACATCTAGATTATGCTGCGAGGATACCAGCCTATGGGAAGAACTGGATAATTTGAAGCAAGGTTTTCTGTCGAGAGGATATGAAGACAAACTTATAGCTGATAAGTTTGTTGAAGCAGCGAGGTTAAGAGAAACTCGAGCAAAGCCCTATTTCTCGGATAGAAGGATAGAGTTGGCCTCGACTATTGGTTCCAAGAGACCTGTTTCTGTGTTGCTTCCTTATGGGAATAACACAGACAGGATTAAGCAAGCAATAGCGAACAGCTGGAATATTTTACTAGTAGATGATAAGACTAGGGAACTAGTGGGAGACAAACCAGCATTTGTCTATAAAAATATGAAGTGCTTGAAGTAGCATCTCTGTTATAGGAATACTAGTGCTGGACTCATCCCTAGGGGTGAATTTATTCCATTTGGCACAAAGAAATGTGGTAATTGTTTGCAATGCGCTTATATAGATGAATCCCGCTATTATAGGAATCCAGATATAGGATATCTGTGGGAATTGAGAAATCATAGTACTTGTGATACACGCAATGCTGTATATGTTGCGTACTGTGGAACATGTTTAAAGTATTATGTTGGGAAAACCAACAGATCCTTAAGAGAAAGGATCAGAGATCATATATATTGTTTGGAGAGGGGACAAGATTACAGCGTAATAGCCAAACATACACTTTTAGAAGGACCAGAACATAGATTCTATTTTCAGGTATTACATATACAGTATCCCAATGTCAGGCTGGGCGACCTTGTTAATTTAAAAGAACAGGCTGAACTTAAATGGATTCTTAGACTAGCAGCGCATAGGGGGAGAGGTTTGAATGAGTGTTACCATTAAACCAGCTCTCAAAGCCAGAGCCCTTAGGTAATAGAGTATACATTGTTTGTCATTTATTTTTGTATTTATATACAGCATATAATTTTTATTTTAACCTTGAATGTGTTTTAATGTAATAGGAAATGATTAATGATGTGTTGTGTTTGGTCAAGATATACATTTCCTTGTGTTTTTTAAATTGCTATAGCAAACTATGCTTGATATGCTACGTTGTATCTTTAAAATTCTTAATTATTCTGTTCAATTGAATTATTATTTGATTGAAGCAGAGTATTTATGGTTGAGCTATGAACAAGAGGTTTTAACGTCTGAAGAAGCGAAAAGCATTTCCGTGAAAGCGCTTACGTCTTAGTTGTTGTATTAAACAGATTTTATCGAAATAGCAGTGTTTTCGATTGTCAGTAACTGCTACTAATTTATTTGAATTGCTGCTTCTTTTTTGTGGTTTTCTTGCATATATATATATAATATTACTGTTGAAGATAGTGCCCGGGTTGGTCTTAGTTGTTTGTGAATCTATTTACTGTTTTTTTTTTTCTCAGTATGTCAGAGGATAGGGAGAAATCCCATCCCAAATCGGGTTTTAAAAAATGCCCAGATTGTGGGCAGAAAATGTCCATCACTGACAGACATATTCAGTGTGTCTACTGCTTGGGGGCCAAGCACCTCCAAGACACCTGTAGCATTTGTCACTCTTTCAACAGTAGTCTTGGAGAGAACGAGGAAACTTATATACAGAGGATTGATACAGCAATCTTTTTCAGAGGTTTTGAATAGCCCTGCAGGTGCTAGTACGTCTTCCAAATCTTCAAAATCCAAGTCTTCTGATAAAGTATCCAAAAAGGCTAAAATTTCAGGAGGAGAGTCATCGGTTTCACAGTCATCGGAGCAGAGTGTACCTTTGATTTGGAGCCAGCTCTCAGTATTGGAGCCGGTCTCAGAATTTCCTTCTTCACCTCTGCTCCAGTCAGCACCTTTGGTGCATTCAGCTAAGTCTTCAGTCAGCCTTTCGAATTTGGACATGGATCGGCTAGTGCAGAAGCTTTTACAGGCACCATGACTTGCCAAATTGTCGGCCCCGACCAGCTTGTCGGTGCCGAAGACCATGGAACTGAACTTGTCTACTTCTCCTCCAGGCCGTACTGGACTCTCGGAGCCGAGGGAAGTCGAACCAATGGTGGTCAGACCTTTGGAGCTGATATCCGCTCCAGGGTTATCTGCTCCATCTACACTGATGTCCTCGGCGCCGACCAAGGGCTCTAGTAGTCGACTGTCTCCAGTCGGGTCCGGGGAGGATAGCCGCACCGACTTGTCTGTGTTGACTCTCCCTCTCAGGGCTTCCGCTCGGATGAGCTTGGCTCCTACCTCAGGCTTGGAGCCCAGGGTTTCAGTGCGGGAGGATCAGATGGTACTCTCATGTCCATCCACTCCTCCTCGTCGGAGCCATGGTTCCTTCGATGCTATGAGGAGTGTTTTGTCTCCAAAGACAACATCAGTATCTGTTCAGCTTTCCCTCTCCCCTCAAGCTCCTGTGTCTACTTCTGCATCTACCGACTCCTCTAAGCGTAGAGACCCTGAGCCTCAAGTACCCCCACAGGGTGTCCCCTGCTCTTCTGAGACCTCCGCAGACCTTCCCACTGAGGAGGTGTCCAGAAAGAGACTGTGCAAGAGGAGGCACTTAGACTCCTCACAGGAGTCTTTGACATCTGACATGGACTTAGATGTGTCAGAAGGGTCCCCTCAGTCCCTCTCTGAGGCTATCTCTTTTGCAGAGATACTAGAGATCCTTAGTCAGAGGGGCGACTGGCAGTCCAAGACCCCTACTGAGGATGAGTCTGTGCTCTTCAAGGTGCTTGTGTCTCAACCTTCCACTTCTTGGGTGTCTCCGCCTTACGACGAGCTCATGGATCTGATCTCTCGTAAGGTGTGGGAGTCACCGGAGGCCATGGAACCTGTCCCTCGTAGACCCAATAAATTCATATCTGCCCCAGTCGATAAACCTTTTTTGACAAAAGGAGTGCCTGTGGATGTGATGGTGGTGGCTGCAGCCACCAGAAAGGAAGTATCTGAGACATCCTCTTCTATCCATCCCCCTAACAGAGATTCTAGGCTTATGGATAGATATGGGAAGCGCATGTTTAGTTCAGCGACTTTTTCTCTGTGATCACTGAACTACTTGACCCATTTTACAAGACTACAGAGAGATCTCCTTAAAGAGCTAGGAGATGCTCTCCAGGGTACAGTAGCTGCAGGAGTGGCCGACAAAGTCAAAGCCCAGCTCGCTACCCTTAACTCAGTAGTGAACTCGTCCATATCCTATGCAGCTGTTGGTTCGAGTAGAGTCGCTAATTCGGGCATTGCTCTTCGCAGACAAACCTGGATACATCTCTGTTCCTTTGTGGAACCCTTCAATTCTTCTTTTATTAATACCCAATTTGATGGCTCATCACTGTTTGGGCCCAAAGTAAAGGAAACTTTAACCAGGTGTGAACAGGAAGGCAAGACTTTATTTGCTGTTGGGGTCCGCTTTTCCACTCCTACTTGGCCCTACCCCAAGGGCCCTGGGGGGGGGGGGTTCTGAAAAACTCAAGCAGCCTTTCACAACACACGTGGTGAAACCCCCTCTAGAGGCAGAGGAGGGGGTTATAATGGAAGACGCTGCCTCCGTGGCAGAGGGGGTCCGCAGCAACAGGGTGACAGGGGTCAGTTCTCCGGTCAGTCCTACCAGCTTTCCTGAAAGGGGGCCCGATTGTTCGGCTCTGGAGGCAGTCGGGGGTGACTTGTCTTTGTACCCAGAAGCCTGGATAAACATAACATCGAATACTTGTGTACAAAGCATCATTTCCAGAGGATATTTCATACTATTCTTTACCCCTCCCATTCCTATCAAAAAAATCCCAGATGTTCCACCCAATCTCAGGGAACAAGCAATCGTAGAGGTCCACAGATTGCTAGGAAAAATAAGAGTCATCCAACCAGTCCCAGCAGACCAAGTCTGATTCGGAACTTACTCAAGATTATTTTTGGTACCAAAGAAAACAGGGGACTGGAGACCTATCTTGGACCTCAACAGACTCAAGTTTTTAAAGAAAGAGAAGTTCCGAATGCTCACGTTTCAGTCCATTCTTTCCTTTTTAGGGAAAGGCGATTGGATGTGCTCCATAGATCTCAAGGACGCGTACTATCACATAAAGATGGACAGACGCTCCAGAGATCATCTGCGCTTCCGGCTGGGAGCCAATCATTACCAGTTTTGAGCCCTGCCCTTTGGTCTCACTTCAGCCCCCAGAGTGTTCACCAAATGCATGGCAGTGGTCATGGCTCACCTGAGGCGTTTAGGTTTCCAGGTGTTTCCATACTTAGATGATTGGCTCCTCACCGCTACCACCAGGCATCAGTTGACTCAGGCAACACAATACACTCTGACACTCTGCCATTAATTAGGCATTACGATCAACTTCGAAAAGTCTGCCTTATCGCCATCTCAACATACCGTTTTTATAGGAGCAGAGTTAGATACCTCAACCACCACTCTACGTCTCCCTATCGAAAGAGTCTCCCTTCTTCGCCAAAACATCAGCTCACTGGTGTCAAAGAACAAAGCTACAGCAGCGGAGGTATTGAAAGTACTAGGTTTGATGGCGGCAGCAATCCTGGCTATACCACTCACAAGGATACATATGCGAATCCTTCAATGGCTTCTTTTCACTCGGACTTACCAGAAACTACCAGTGCACCACATCATTCTTATCACGGATTCTTGCAGGAGAGACCTTCGGTGGTGGTTGACGTCTCTTCATGTTACGGTATGGAGACCCCCCCCCCCCCCATCCAGTAGCCACTGTGACCATGGACGCTTCCTTGATAGGGTGGGGGGGGGGCATTTTCAGGGAAAGACTGCCCAAGTCACATGGACAGATCACGAATCACATCTGCACATCAATGTTATAGACCTGAGAGCGGTACTTCTGGTGTTGCAGTACTTTCAGGACTCTCTCCCTCTAGGGACTATTGCAATTCAGACCGACAACATGTCAGTAGTCTGGTACTTGAATAAGCAGGCCGGAACCAAGTCTTACCCCCTTTGTTGAGAAGCCCTCAGGGTTTGGCAATGGGCTGTGTCGTCCCAGCGTTTTCTGTTAGCAATGCACATCCCAGGGAAATCCAATGTCATAGCGGACAAGCTAAGCAGGGCAATATTACTCCCTCATGAGTGGTCTCTCAATCAACAGGTGCGGAGTTGAATTTCCGCCAATGGGGCCAGCCTTACTGTGACCTTTTTGCCAGCCACATCAATTCAAAATGCAGGAGCTACTTTGCCCTGATACCACCTCCCGGTCATCGCCTGAGAGATGCACTTTTACACAATTGGCCCCCGGGTCTCCTTTATGCATTTCCACCCTTCCCATTAATACCCAGATTTCTACAGAAAGCAAAATCACTGGGAAGAGGTTATACACCTAGCCCCCTACTGGCCTCGACAGATTTGGTTTCCGTTTCTTCACCATCATCTGTTGGAGGACCCATGGATCCTGGACCCAGTTCCAGACCTTCTGACGCACCCGTCAGGAGCCCTTCATCCTTCTCTACAGTCCCTAAAACTGACTGCTTGGCTAATCCACTTCCCCTAATTGCCAGGTTTCATTCAATTTCAGAAGATACAAGACAGATTCTCTTGTCCTCTCACAAGCCATCTACCAGGAAATTATATGGCAGCAAATGGAAAAGGTTCTCAATTTGGGCCAATGCTCAGAACATTGACTCTTTTCGAGCTCCGCTATCTTCCATCTTGGAATTTTTGACAAAAATTTTTAAGGAAGGGGCAGCAGCTGCTACAGTTCGAGTTCAGTTAGCTGCCATCTCAAATTTTCACCTTGGTCTTGATGGCTCAAATATTATGAGCCATAAATTATCCAAAACCTTCCTTAAAGGCGTTCTTCATATGAGACCTCCGATCAAAATTCCCTTTTCTCCCTGGAATTTAAACCTTATGCTGTCTCAACTTATTCTTCCTCACTTTGAACCAGCTTTTTCTTGTGATTTAAAATTCTTATCATGGAAAACAATTTTTCTTGTGGCCATTACGTCTGCCCGCAGAGTGTCAACCACCCTACATGATCTTCCATGCTGATAGAGTATCTCTCAGTACGAGCCCCTCTTTTTTACCTAAAGTCTGTTCTGAGTCAAACATCAATCAGGTCATTGAACTACCAGTGTTGTTCCCCAACCACTCTAACAACTTAGAATATGTGCTGCACAAACTTGATGTTCACAGATAGATTTTATCTTGACAGAACTAAGGATATTGGGAAATCAGATCAACTTTTTGTAGCCTTCTCAGAAGCAAGAAAAGGCAATCCATTGGCTAAAACAACCTTATCTAAATGGTTATCTGATTGTATATCCTTTGTTTATAAAAATGTGAACATGCCTTTAACGCACAAACCAAAATCTCATTCTACCAGAGCTGTCTCTACCTCTTCTGCTTTTCAAGCTAAATTGCCCCTTGACGATATTTGCACTGCAGCCACTTGGTCTAACCCTCATACCTTTATCTCCCATTACAAAGTAGATAAGGCTTCTAGGGGTAGGTCTTCCTTTGGTTCTACAGTACTAAAGAACATACTCCCATGAGCCACCCAGGGTTGAGGGTGCTAGGGACACTACCCATCAGTGAGAATAACCAGCGAGATTAACAACTTCACATATAGAAGTTATGTACTTAACATAGCGTTGCATCTGAGTTGTTTATCTCGCCTTTATTCTCACGTCCCTCCCTCCTTCCCCCTCCTGGCTGACTGTTGACTTAGAGGCTAGTGCCATCCTGGTTATTCAATATTTCTCTTTCCCTTTGGGTACTTTTCTTCATAGATATATATATATATATATATGAGAGTTATGTATATGTTGTATATATGTATATATATGTATAGACTATTATTCGCAGCAAACAAGATCTGAGGTAATTCTAGCAGTGCATGGTGGGATAAAGGGGCTGGTCTCGAGTTACTGACAAACCTTGAGCTTGCTATCGGCCGTGTCGGAGCCGAGGATCGGCTCCAACCCATCAGTGCGAATAAAGGCTCGATAAACAACTCGCATGGAATGTTATGGTAAGTACATAACTTCTATTTTTATGCTGGGAAATTTTTCTTTGGACTGTTGTGTACCAGTGGTTTGGAGTACTGCGAATGCTTGTGAAACCATATTGTTTTAATTTGTTTTTTCAGTTTTTTACATTTTTTCTAGTATAAAATTTGGGTAAGCTCAGGACTGGTGCTTTTGGGGATTCAGTGTATTTCTACGACAAAACTTCCTTTTTATTTGGTGCTGTATTTACTGAGTGCTGCAGACTCAACCCTCTGTCTTGAGGCTTCATTTGTTGTTGGGTCTGTAGAGCATTTACCAATCTCCTTTGTTTTTCCTCCCCCATTTACAAGAAGAAGATTGTCATGGAGTCTTTGGATGTCAGGCCAGCTCCTTCTTTGCCTTACCTGCCAATTGGTGAGACTGCTGAGGCCGATCTTGATTTCAAAGGCCACTGAACCCCCCCCACACACACACACACACACACACACACACACACGGACTTCTGTGGGTGTAGGGTTGCTCTCTAAGGGCAAGGGAGAATCACTGTTGGTCTTAGGGAAGGGTCTGGTGTAGGGATGCCACCTTCCTTAGCAAGACTGATCCCCTGGAGAGTCTGCCTGCATGAGGGCATTTGTTTCCACCCCAGGGAAAGAAAATAAAAATCCGTAAATAAAGATTATAGTTTCCTCTGTCTCTATTTCTCTGGACAGGGGTGGCTTGCGTCAGGTTTGAGTTCTGCTTTTACTTTGCATGCCTCCCATTCAGGTAAGAAAATAAACTTTTCTGTATTTCCTATTCTGATCTTCAGTCAGAAGAGCAGGTAGTGGAGGAAGGAGGTTGTGCTTCAGTCCTGCCAAAAATTCTGATTCTTAGGGAAGTGTGGCTTCATCTTCCCCTCCAAAGACTTATCTTTTTCCAAAACCTTATGTAAAATGAAAGAAGTGTTTTATTGGGAACAGAATGATATTCCTTTAGCACATCAAATATTTTACGATTTGTTATAGTTTGGCTATTCCTTAACTTGTAGCTGTAACTCCAGTTTTATCTTCTCTAGAAAATATTTTCCTGACAGCTTGTATTCTTCCAAACCGTCCTCCTGCCCCTAAGAAGTTTGATAGGTTATATATACAGTTCCTCAGACTCACAAATATCGTCTTCTAACTCTAAAGCAGACCCTGTATTGATTTTCTATTGCAAAAACTGCTTCTACTAGACAGCTTACTAATGATAATCCAATTCCCTCTGACTTGGATGGGAAAGCTTTGAATATATTTAGGAAGAAAGTTTATTTTTCACCACATTAACATTTGTATATTAAATAAAATCACTCTGACCACCAGACTAAAAGCTCACTTTTTAATAAAATACAAGTTGGCGCTTTCAGGAAGATCTTCCCAAAAGCACCAACCTGGATTTTATTAAAAGGTGAGCTTTTAGCCTGGTGATTTGGGTGATTTTATTTAATATACTTTTGTTTCTTCTTATCTACTTGGACCTTTGATGCTTCTCCGCAGTTTTTGTTTGTTTTACTTTCTTTCACTTTAACATTTGGAATTTTAAATTGCTACGCTCACATGTTAAAGTTTTTTACTTTTGTCTTTTGAGATTGTGAAAACAGTTGTTAAACTTTCCTATTCTGAGGTGAAAGCCTCTTTGAATGCCTGTTTTGTTTCTGCTTCTCAGGTAAATAAGCATGTCTTAGTTTTCTTATGATGCTGCGGATTCTGTCAAAAGGGCTGCTATTTCTGAATCGATTGTAAAAAGATTTGCTTGGTTATGTTCACAAAATCTTCCTGAAGATGTTAAAACTGAAATTCTGAATTCTCCCCTGGACAAGGAAATTCTGTTGGTCCTTCTGCAGCTGAGGTGATTGACTTTTATTGGGAAGGGTTTGTTCAGGGTGTGCCCCACGTCTTCCAACATTGTTTTTTTTTTTTTTTTTTATGGTAAATAAAAAAATGTCCTTGCACATCGGCTCCCTTTTTCAAAAAAGCATTTCAAGCAGAAAGGTACTACCAAACAGAATTTTGAAAAACTATGGCAAGGAGGCTCCAAAAAGAAAGGGAAAGTGCCTCAAAATCAAGGGCAGCTCAGAAAAAATTAATGTTGGTCTCTTCAGGCTCTCTCCACCCTTCCTGGCATTCTCTAACTCTCCAAGCCTGCATCTTCCTTTGAGTCACCAAACTGTTTCAATCAAATGGGTTCTGAAAGTCTTTCAACTGGAGTACAATGAGGGTCCCTCCTTCCTTTTCAGAGAACAACTCCTTGCCCAGTAAATCAAAGATCTTGGTTTCCTCCAGTTCTGTAACGCATGTCTCATGGGATGGGGGGAGTTATACAACCAGAGACTCCATGCCAAATAGTCAAAGGATTTTATTAAGGATTTTTACTTTTGCCAGATAAAGAAGGGACTTGGAGGCCTTTAATCAACTTCTGTTTTTCGTCATTGACTAGCTTTCAAGGTAAGGTTAGACTAGATGCCTACCATCACATTCTCATTGTCAAACATGTCATTTATTAAGATTTTCATTATCTGGCTTACATTATCAATTCTTTATCTTACCCTTTCAACTATCTACTGCTCTAATGGTATTTCCAAAGTATGTGACACCAATAATTTCTTATTGTAGACTTCAAGGCATTCATATTTTTTCCATATTTGGATTGTTGTTTTATGTGTGCAAACTCATTCCAGTTATCAAGAGTCCTTATCAGGTGTTCAGTCTTCAACTCACTTTGGATTTTTAAGTGAACTTAAGGAAATATTTTTCTCCTTCTTTCTCAAAGAATAGTTTTACTGGGATGTCTGTTAAATTCTGCCCTAGAAAGGGCCATTCTTCCTACAGACATAGATGTTTTGAAAGTTTTTCCAATCAAAGTCTGTTATCTGCCAGGGACTTTCTCAGGATTCTGGGGTCTATGGCTCCTGTGATATATAATTCCCCTGACTAGACTTCACATGAGGAAAAGTCAGTCATACTGAAGGTCGTTCTGGACTCTACATCTTCACCTTTTATTTTTTCAGATCCCTGTATCAGGGTTTGTAAGTAGGGAGGTTCTGTGGTGGAGTAGAATAATTCTTCTAGAATCCAGGTCTCCCATTCTCACAACTGCCTCTTCTTTAGTCTTTCACAACAGTTGCTTCAGAATTAGCTTGGGGAGCAGTTTCCAAATGTGTGAAAGTGAAAGATATGTGAAACAAACATGACAAGTAAAAGCACATAACATGTCAGAGATTATGGCAGTAATAAATGCTTTGACGGTCCTAAGTCATTTCTTGTTTCCAGGACCTCTTCAAATTTTCATGGACAGCAACACAGTGATGTGGTACAGAAAAGAAAGGGATGGAGTACCATATCCTAACCCCTTTGGAGGCTTTCTGTGATGGCCTAGGAAGGTAGCAGCTCTGCTCAGTTTAACTTTTGAGGGTTCATACATTAGTTAGAGCAAGACTTTGTACCAGATGAGCTAAGTAGGACCATGATAGACCTTCACAAATGGAAATGTTACCCTCTGATCTTTAAAGAATTGATCCAGCTGTGAAAAACACCTCAAGTAGATGTTTGCCTCCTCAGAACAGACAACTAAAGAAATTCTACTCCAGGATTCCTTGCAAACGCACCTGGAAGACTGATGCTTTGTTGTACTAGTGATTTCCAGAGTTTTTTCTAAAGATCCATAAAGATTCTCCAGAGATTATGGTGGTAATTCCCTTTTGGCCCATGCAAGTGTTTCTCCAGGTCTTTTAAAACTGGCCAATGGCAATTAAGCACAGGTTTTGCCCAAATTAGATTTACTCGCACAAAACAGGGATGGATCTTAAGGGCATCCTGAGGCCTCTGCCATCCGTACTTCTGTCTAGTAGGGGGTTGTGTTAAATGCCCAACCCACTTTTTCCTTTCCCTGCCCTCAACCTTGCTGTTCATGTCCAAGTGCACCTCCCCTCTTTAGACATTTCCACTTAGAAAACATCACCAATGAGTGCCCTCATCAGGACAGGAGTACCCATATATCCCTGCCACTCTGTTGTGTACCCAAACCACTAATCAGAGCCAGGTTGGCTGGGCAGGAGTATTTGGATATCTTTTAGGCAACATTTTTATTTTTATTTATTTTATTTTTTTTGAGAAATTGCATCAGTTATTGAAGGTAGTTTTAAATACCTGCTGCAAGGAAGTCACTTGAATGAAAGATTTACTATTTGGTACCTTTACAAGTTCCAGGACCTTTGAGGCCTGGCTGCCTCTTGTTCTTGATAATTTGTGTAAGGTGCTGTCCTTTGGCCTTTCTTGTTCTGTCAATGTTGATTTGTAAAGCATTTTGGCTTGTCTACTCTTTGATCCTCCCATTTCCACCTGTTCTTAAATCAAGCAGCTTTTGGAAGTGGCTTTGGCTTCTCCTTGGGATTTTAACTTTGTGCTTGAAAAGTTTGTTTGTTTACATTTGAACCAGGTCATCTGGCTAATTTGAAGTTCTTAAAATGGAAGACTGTTTTACCCATTGCTCTGACTTCTGCTAGAAGAGTATCTGAATTATAAACTCTTATGGTGAGCCGTACCTCATTTTCCAGATGTGAAAGGTTTCCTTGAGAACCAACCCTTAAAGCAGTCTGAGTGTACTTTGAGCCAGTTTATTAATCTGTCATTTTTTAGAGCTCAGAGTAAGGGAGAAGAAATTATTCATACTTGGGATGTCCACAGGAAATGCAGGTACAATCTAGAGAATCCTCTATTATTCAGGAAAGCTGATCAGCTGTTCATCCCCTATGAAGGTAAGAGAAAAGGACAACCAGTGTCAAAACAGTCCCTTTCAAGATGGTTATCTCATTCCGTTTCCTTTTATTCTCATCATAACGAGCCACTTCAGGCATTGTTATGGCCCATTCCACAAGGGATTTGACTTTTCTGTGGCTTAAGTATTCTAGAGGCAGTAACTTAGTCCTCTTTTATATGTTTACAAAGCATTACAAATTGAATTCCTATTCTAAGTCCAGAACAGTCTTTATACTAGGACCATTCTTCAGGGTTTCCTAGATTCTTCATTTTTCGAACTCCCATTTTCTTTGTACACTATAGTAGTTTATCCAAATATCTTTATCTACTAGCAACAGTAATCTACCGTTGAATATAGTACGGTTGTCTAAGAAAACTTACCACAACAGTAGATGTTCTAATAGGTCACTGTTGCAGTAGATGTCCCCTTCCTCGAGCCCCCTTTTTTGTATTTTATGTTTTATATTGCCAGGGTGTGATTGTACATACTCTTGCGTACATCGTTATGCAAGTTTCACATTTCTCAGCATTTTTCCTTTCAGGACTATTGCTTCCATTCTTGAGTCAAGAAAGCTCAGTGACTTTTGATACTCTGCCTGTTGTATAGATCTCTGATTGATCTGGCAGTTAGAGCTCATGGAAGACCCCCTTAAGGTTTGAAAAGCTGGCTGGTTATATCCTTGGCAGAATATAAAACCCAAACAGCATAGGTTCCTGCAAAAGTGATCTATTAGATCATTTACTCTTGAGCTTTGATTTATTTATACAACTCTTCTTTTGTTTTAATGGTTTATTAAATTATCACTTAAGACATAGAAAAATCTATAGATGTTAAGTTGTCAATCTTGCCTTCATTCTTGCTGGATGGGTTCGGAGCCGAACCTCGGCTCCGACTCGGCCTATACTAAAGCTCAAGAGCTAATTTTACCGGCTCGAGGCAACCCTATATCCCATGATGCTAGGCGATAACTACCCAGATCTCGTTTGCCGCTTTCGCTAGCGAGATGCTCTTTTTAGCGGCTCATAGGTTAGTGACTTACTTTAAGAAAAATCTTAGTTTTCTACTTAGTTTTCCCGAGAATAGTAGGATATATTTCTAAATAGGCTAGTTTTTCTGTTAATTAACATTTTTAGTTCCTATTTTTATCCCTTATCCCTGTCATACTCCTCACCCTAGGTTAGGCCTTAGGCCCTTCTGTTTTATTCTCTAGTTCCCTCACAGGGATTCTTAGCTGTGTGAGTGTGCCTTTAGTATCCCTGTATCCCTGTCTGTTTGAGTGTGGGTGTTTGTTTTTCTAACTTTACAATTGTTTTTTTTCCTTTCGACAGCAATATGTCGAAAAGAGACAAAGGTCTCAGGCTTCAAGAAGTGTGACTCGTGCTGTCAGAAGATGTCGCTGACAGACTGTCACACTTCTTGTGTTTATTGCCTGGGACCCCTGCACCTGCAGGACTCTTGCTCTGTGTGCCATGTATTCAGCCCAAGAGTCCTGCAGGAGCGCAGGAATAAGTTGATCCTGAGGGGTTTATTAAAGCCCGAAGGTTCCCCGGCTATGTCCGTGCCGGGGAAGCCTTCAAAGCCACCTAAACCGTCGGCTCCGTGCTCTAAGCCATCGGATGGTGGCTCACCTTCTGTGACACGATCGGCCCCGGCTGGAGCAGATTCCTCTGTATCACAGCTGTGTGCATCAACTCCGGCCGGAGCCGATGCCTCCAAGACTCGATCTTTACAGTCGGCTCCGGCCGGAGCCGACGTGTCTACGGCTCCATCGGCTCCACCAATCTCGATGCCCTTCTCACGCAAGAGGTCCAGATCTCCATCTCTGGAATCTATCCATTCGGCTCCGAGGTCACCTTTACTCTTGGAGCAGAGCCATCGGAGCCATTCCTCTCGGTCTTCCAGGCTTTCCAACCATGACCTTGAGAGGGTAGTTAGCAGACTGTTGAAGTCTCAGGCACTGGCCCAAATGCTTCACAGCCCATCTCATCAGACAGTGGCTTCGTCCATACAACCTACTATTCCTCCTTCGACTCTGCCCCAGTGTTCGGAGCCGGAGCTCCTCAGAGCTGTGACCAATGTGACGTCGGAGCCGATACCTCCCCCTTCACCTCTGTCGTCTGCTCCAATCTCGTCCATGGTGCCTTCCTTGGAGGGATCCGGGCACTTGGACTCTCTCGCTGGCTCCGAGGGGGTGAGTGGCATTGGACCCTTGTCCGACCCTATTCTCCCTCTCGGAGCGTTGGCGCTGGTGAGTTCGGCCCCGACATAGGCTTTGGAGCTGTCCCTGTCTGTGCCGGCTGGGGTTCCTAGTTCTTCGGAGCGGGAGCGGCCTGCCTGATAGGGGCACCTTCAAGGTCATGAGGAGCGTACTGGCCCCAGTGCCTGCTCAACGGTCAGCTCCATCAGCTCCTCCCACTGTAGTGCCTGCTGAGGTCTCTTCCCGCTCTCTCACCCCCAGCCGTGGCGATCCAAAGCCTCAGGTTTCCCCATTGGGAATATCCTCCTCTTCCGAGGTTTCTCCTGATCCGTCAGCTGAACCCCCACATAAGAGGAAGCATGCAGACTCCCGTGAGTCTGTCACATCTGATACCGACTTGGATGAGTTGGAAGGATCCCCGAGGTCCCCCTCTGGGGATGTCTCCTTCTCCGACATCCTTGAAATCATTAAACAGAGGGGGAACTGGTCTTCCCATAATCCTTCCGAGTTCGAGTCGGTTTACCTGGAGGCTTTTAATTCTCGACCCTCCACCTCCTGGGTGTCTCAGCCCTTTGACCCCCTTATGGAAGTGGCGCGGAAGGCGTGGACGGCCCCTGATTCGATGGAACCCACCCCACGGACGCCTTCCAAATTTATAACAGCCCCTACGGATAAGCAATTTTTATCTAAAGGTGTCCCAGTTGATGCCATGGTGGTGGCAGCAGCCACCAAGAAGGAACTGTGGCTGATCCTTCAGTGCCTATCCATCTGCCTAACAAGGAATCTAGGACAATGGATAGGTACGGCAAGTGGATGTTCTCGTCCGCGACCTTTGCCATGCAGTCGCTGAATTACTTATGTCACTTCACCCGTCTTCAAAGAGACATTCTCAAAGAACTGGGTGAGGTTCTACAAGATCCATCAGCTGCTGGGTCTCAGGACAAAATTAACTCACAGCTGGGAACCCTGAATTCCATTGTCAACTCCTCCATGCGGCTTATTTCCTATGCAGCCGATGGAGCTAGTAGGGCCGCAGACACAGGTGTGGCTTTAAGGCGTGTCACCTGGATGCGGCTTTGCAACTTCGCAGACCCCTTCAAGGCATCCTTCACTAACTCCCCCTTTGATGGTTCAGCGTTGTTTGGACCTCAAGTGAAAGATACGTTGACCAGATGCGAACAAGATGGCAAGACTCTTTCTGCCGTAGGAGTCCATTTTTCAACCCCATCTAGACCATATCCTAAGGGTCAAAAGGGTGGAAAAATGTGGTTCCGCAAATCACAAGGAGTCACGCCTGACGCAAGAGGTCAGTTCCCCCCTAGAGGCAGAGGGGGGAACAACAACAGACGCCATCCTAGAGGCAGAGAGGATCCGCAGAATCAGGGTAGCAGAGAAACCCTCTCTGACAAACCCTTCCAGCATCCCTAAAGTGCTGCCCGACTGTCCACCTTCGGAGGCAGTCGGGGGAAGATTATCACTGTACCCACAAGCCTGGCTCTCCCTCACTCAAGACAAATGGGTGCAGTCGATTATATCCAAGGGTTACAAAATCCCCTTTATCCAAACCCCAACTATTCAAATGGGGTCTCTTCCAGACGTTCCACCCAGTCTAAGGGAACAAGCAGCACTAGAAATATCAAAGCTGCTAAAAAAGAGAGCCATCCAAATAGTCCCAGCAGACCAACTAGGATCCGGAGTCTACTCAAAGTTCTTTTTGGTACCAAAAAAACCGGGGGACTGGAGGCCAATATTGGATCTCAGCAAACAAAACAAGTTTGTAAAAAGAACGAGGTTCCAGATGGTCACGCTACAGTCCATTCTACCCCTTCTGGGCAAGGACAATTGGTTGTGCTCAGTGGACCTTCAGGATGCGTACTATCACATCAAAATACACAGGAGCTCCAGAAGGTTTCTCTGCTTCCGGCTGGGGGCCAGTCACTACCAGTTCAGAGCCCTGCCCTTTGGTCTCACTGCAGCCCCCCGAGTGTTCACCAAATGTATGGCAGCGGTTATGGCTCACCTGAGACGTCAAGGATTCCAGGTGTTTCCATACCTAGACGACTGGCTCCTCACTGCCACCACCAGGCGTCAACTTCTTCTAGCCAGAGACTACACCATTCACATTTGCAAAGAGCTAGGTATCTCTCCAAATTTCAAAAAGTCTGCCTTGTCAGTCTATTACCTTCATAGGCGCCACCTTGGACACCGTTCAGCTCTCAGCAAAGTTAACAGAGCAGAGGGTCTTAGATATTCAAAATCATGTTCACGTCCTCCTTCAGAGCAACAAAATTCAGGCTATCTAGATAGCTATCAACAAGTAGGGCGGAACCAAGTCCTGTCCCCTGTGTCGAGAAGCACTCAGGCTCTGGCAATGGGTGATCTCTTCTCAGCGGTTTCTGATAACAACGCATATCCCCGGGAAGTCCAACGTCATAGCGGACAGACTGAGCAGAGCTGTTCTCATGCCCCACGAGTGGTCACTCAAGCAATCGGTTAACGGAAAGAATTTTTCGGAAGTGGGGGTTTCCTTGCTGTGATTTTTTTTGCAACACCACAAAACAGCAAGTGCCTCGACTTCTAAACTCTCTTCCCCCTTCCAGGCCATCCCCCCAGAGACGCTGTAGTCCACGATTGGCCTCGGGGACTTCTATATGCCTTTCCCCCCTTTCCATTAATCACACAGATAATTCAGAAAGCTACCGCCTTGAGAGGCAAGGTGATTCTCATTGCCCCTTATTGGCCTCAACAGATATGGTTCCCTTTCCTGCATCATTATCTTTTGGAGCAGCCTTGGCATCTGGATCCAGTGCCAGGTCTTTTGGCCCATCAGTCAGGGCAGCTGCACCAATCCCTCCAATCTCTCAACCTCACAGCTTGGTTGCTCCACTTCCATCCCTAGCCAGGCTTCCAATGATTTCAAATTCTGTCCAGGATATTATCGTAGCTTCCCTTAAGTCTTCCACCAGAAGGATCTATGCTAGTAAGTGGCCGCGTTTTTCCTTCTGGGCAAAGGCTAGGAATATAGATCCCTTTACTGCTCCAATACACTCTGTCTTGGATTTCCTAGCTGAAATTTTTCATTCAGGGTCTTCTTCCTCCACAGTAAAAGTTCAGTTAGCAGCCATTTCAAATTTTCACATAGGCCTGTTGGACTCCAGTATTATGTCCCATAAGCTTTGCAAGGCATTCCTCAGAGGTATCTTTTTACTCAAGCCCCCGATCAAAGACCCCCCACCACAGTGGGATTTAAACTTAGTTTTAGCATCCTTGATTCTCCCTCCCTTTGAACCTGCGGCTTCCTGTTCATTGAAGTTACTTTCCTGGAAGACACTCTTCCTAGTCGCCATTACATCTGCTAGGAGAGTATCTGAACTTCATGCCCTTTGCATTCGTCCTCCTTATTTAGTTTTCCACAAAGACAGAGTTTCTCTAAGAACTAACCCGTCTTTTTTACCCAAGGTGGCTTCTCAGGCCAATTTAAATCAATCTATTTATCTTCCAGTTTTCTTCCCTAATCATTCAAACAGGGCGGAGCAAAAACTGCATTGCCTGGACGTTCATAGTCAGCTCCACTACTATCTGGACAGAACTAAACAAATCAGGAAATCTGATCAACTCTTTTTGTCTTATGCAGAAAGTAGAAAGGGCCTTCCGGTATCCAAAGTAACCCTGTCTAGGTGGCTGTCTTCTGTGATTACCTGTATTTATCAACACAGAGGTAAAGAATTGCCTTCTAGGCCAAGAGCCCATTCAACCAGAGCGTTAGCTACATCAGCAGCCTTTCAGGCTAGATTGCCAATAGACACCATCTGTGCGGCAGCCACATGGGCCTCTCCTCATACCTTTGTTACACATTACAAATTGGACATGGCCTCCAGGAACAGGGCAAATTTTGGTTCCACCGTTCTCAAGAGTCTGTTCCAATGAGCCACCCAGGATGAAGGTGCTAGGGACGCGGTCTCATCCAGCAAGAATGAAGGCGAGATTGACAACTTAACATTGAGAAGTTATGTACCTACCATAACGTTCCATGTTAGTTGTCTTCTCGCCTTCTTTCTGCCCGCCCACCATCCCCCTAGCCTGGACAGACCGAGAGGTTTTCCCCTTCTTCTAAGGGACCTTATCTTGCACTATTCCAAGCCCAAACAGTTGGTCCTGGGGTAGTTACAGCTTTAGATAGTGATATTTGGGGAGTTCTTCTTTCTCCTCCTCCACCTCAGTGGGGAGACTGAATTGGCTATTGTTTGTCAGCTACCAAATGAGATCTGGGTAGTTACCGCCTAGCATCATGGGATACAGGGTTGCCTCGAGCCGGTAAAATTAGCTCTCGAGCTTTAGTATAGGCCGAGTCAGAGCCGAGGTTCGGCTCCGAACCCATCCAGCAAGAAAGAAGGCAAGAGAAGGCAACTAACATGGAACGTTATGGTAGGTACATAACTTCTCATTATATAAAAGAAAACAAGCCATTTTCACATGTTCATAGTTTCAAACAGTATATATCACATACATTCTGTTATACAATTATCAATCTAACATTATATGAATTGCTCAATTCCTGCCTTCCCTTAAACCTCACCCCTCCAAAACATTAATCTGCATGTATTTTTTCCTACAATTTCCATTTTATTTTATGAAATTTGCTCCTACCTATTTTAAAGACTCCACTTTCAGTCTTTCAATTCTTTTATCTGTGTTACAATACAGTAGGGAGTCGATTATCTGAACTAACTGGGACCTAGGGTAGTTCAGATCAAACTGTTTGGATAAGCAAACATATTGAACCAGATTTTAAAAAAAAAAAAAAAAAACTTCTAAAATCTTTGTTTTTTCTCCATGTAGGAATACACTTTGCAACCATTCAGGGATTCCAGTGGAAAATAAAGAATATTTTTCACACACTAGCTAACTACAAGCTCAAAGAACATGCTCAAGCTGAATACATGTAATGTTTACATATTCAGATTTTATGATTTTTCATACCCAAAAACTTTGGAAGACTTCCAAACTTTATTGCATATTTGGAAGCCATACATGTGTCCTCATATTGTTTCTTTGTCAACTGCTTATCCAGTCTCTCTTCCCAACCTTTTCTAACCATCTCTTATCGATTCCTATAGTTATTGTCCAATATTTTATATGCCCTACTAATTATCCCTTTTTAACAGTAGCTTCTGTTCTAGATTCAACTAAAAACTTCACCAGAGCAAGTCTTCACGTAGGATTCCCCAGTCCCTTTTTCTTAATACCAGTCACTGATATGGAAGACCGTCTCTAACCTGCAATCCAAATGTCTTCTTACCCCTCTTCCCATTCTGTTACCTTTCCCTTTTTAATTACTTTCTCCCAATATCTTGGTTCCTTTGTCAGTTTTCTCCAGTAAATTTCAGTCCCGTCTTGTGTGTTCTCTGTAACCCTAATTGTAGTCATCCCTATTGGCAGAATCTCCTTTCTCCAGTCTCATGTTGGCTTGGTTCTCAGGATAGTTTCTGCTACTTCATTAATATAATATTCTTTATGGTTACTGTTTTTCTCCTTAAAGATCCTAATTTCTTGAATTTCTCTCCTGCTTCATCATCATTCCTTTCCACTTTGAATTTATAGCATTCTGCTTGTGTTATGTACATGACCTTTAACTGTGTAGCTGTAAAACATCCCTTCAAATCAGGAGAGTCCTAAACCAACTTGTTCTCTTGCCCTCTTCCCCTCCAAGATAAAATTTGTCAACTCTCTATTAATTACTATCCACACTATCTTCTCTGGTTGACAAATTATACCTGATCTGTATTTAAAATTAAAGGGGCTAAAAATGTTTCCACTGCTTTGTATTCTGCTCTCCATATCCATAAACACAAGCTTCCACTTTTTGATTTTTTTTGTTTTAGTCTCTTTCTACCTGTCCTTAACTGCCATAACAGAATCCTTTTTAACCCATACTTCTAAATACTTCTGTGACATCCCTCCTCTGGGCAGTAATCCAGGAGCCTCAGTCCTTAACACTGACACCGGTGAGGGATGTTCACTTGGAACAAAATAAATTACACACTATTTCCAGATGGAGCTCTCTGCACTAAGCACAGTTTCCCTTAAGAGCACACAGGGAACTCACTCCCGGGCTGGGTTTCCTCTGTCAATAGGCCTCAAATAAGACTCCACACTGACCACAGCTGTACACTTGAGTCTTCATCTGAGTGTTCCAAGCCAAGTCCTCTACCACCCTCTGAGAAACCAGTGCTCTGTGTCCCTGCACCAAATAGCTGACACACACATTTGATTTTCTCACACACACTCACCTGGGAAAGGCTGGCACAGATTTACCACCTATGCCCCCTCTGTTCAGACTACAAGGTAGATACTTCCACCAAAGTGTTTGACCAATGTAGCAAGGCTTTCAAGAGTGGCCATTTGTCACTGAATAAATATAAGTGTACTCAGGTTAAAATATTCTCTAAAAGACCACTCATGATGAAAAATTTAAATATATTTAATAAATAATGGAGAACATAAAAATGCTGAATATCTATTTATAATAAACATCAAGAGTTTGTCACAGGCATTATTAAAATTAACGCAGATAGAAAGGTTCACACAGATGCAGAAAAATAACAACTAATCACCTTTTGGAGTGTGCCTCGCAGGACATCTGCAGCGGCTGGGGGGCCGCGAAGTTGCCTCACGGGCAGGGTTGCTGGCCTAGGGCGGATGCCCTGCCCATCTCGAGCTCTGGCTTTGCCCCGTAGCATGTTGCCTGCTCTGGGGAGATCTCTGCCTGGCATATAAGGCTGTGTGGGGCCCTGAGCTGTTGGACATGTTACATCTCGGGGGGGTCCCAGTCCCTCCAGGCTGCATGCTCTGGAGGCCTGGACCTTGTCACCAGGGTGAGCGGGGCATGGTGGGGGTATGGATTCCTGTCCCGGGGACTTCCTGTGCTCTGGAGCGGGCTGCCTGTCTGTGTCGGGCAGGATTCCTCATTGGCACTCTTCGGGAGGGGTCTTGATGAGTGGATGGGAGGTGGGGGTCGCTTCTGTGGCTCTGCCTGACAGGGGCACAGAGGGATGGCTTTCTTGGGAGGCATGGGTCAGGGAACCTTGTCGGCTGGGCTTGCTTGGGCCGATAGCCTAGTACATACCTATAAACTATATTTTCCTGGCTAATTTAAAGAATTACTGGCTTCTAGTTCAATTACTAGAGCAAGGCAAGATGATGTGGGTGTGGGGTCTTTCTTTGACAGGTTTTACAAACTGCTCCAAGATGTCTGTCTAGTATTAAAACATCATTTCACTGCTAAATTACAAAATGACATCACATACATCTGGTCACTTGACTTTTGGTTCCCACACTACCCTCTTTACTAGAAACTAAACCAGAATCTAGCACATGTCATAATATACACACACTCACACAGCTATGCTGAGATGTGTGTTATAGTACCTGGAAGCTATAAAGCCATTTCAGAAATGTCCACCCATCCACGGTAGCAGTTACTTCTTCCCTAAGGACAATACAGTAGGATTCCTAGTCCTGGTTTTCACAGACCTTTGGTCTCTGGCTGCAGTCAGAACTGTAAGATATAATCTTTATGGCCTAAACCAGGTAATCTTATTTCAGTCTAATCTCAGTACAACTTACTTAAAAAAATAATCCCTTCTCTTCCAGTATCCTCTGTTACAATATATTCATTGCAGCATTTACTATACAGTATGACATAAAGGTGTATTTCTAGGTTAAGTTGTCAATCTTGCCTTCATTCTTGCTGGATGGGTTCGGAGCCGATCCTCGTCTCCGACTCGGCCTTATACTAAAGCTCGAAAGTGATTTACCGGCTTGAGGCCTTCCCCCTATCCCACAATGCTAGGCATCAGATACCCAGATCTCGTTTGCCGCTTCAGCTACGAGGTTGCGATTTTACCGGCTCCAGGTTATATTACTCTTTTCTACTGTTTTATTTTATATATATATATATATATATATATATATATATATATATATATATATATATATATATAGTTTTTTGTCTCTTAGTGTTTCCCTTCTAAACCCTTGAGAAAAACCCCACCCGTTGAGGTAACATTGATATAATCAGTAGTGTTTTTTTATTACTTTCTACTACCCTTTTATAAATTTAGTAGTGTTATTATATTACTATTATATTGTTAGTGTTAGTTTTTTACTAGTGCGCGTGTGTATGTAGTGTTTAAAGCACTGGTTACCTGTTCCCTTGGTATCCTTTTTTTCTATTTTTCATTATGTCTAAGGATTCTAAGGTCTCAGGTTTCAAGAAGTGTGACTCGTGCTGTCAGAAGATGTCTCTGACAGACGGTCATACTTCTTGTGTGTATTGTTTGGACCCCCTACACCTGCAGGACTCTTGTGCGGTCTGTCATGCCTCCAGTCCGAGAGTCCTGCAGGAGCGTAGGAACAAACTTATTTTGAGGGGCTTGCTTAAGCCTGAAGGGTCCCCGACTAAGCCCTCGTCGGGTAAACCCTCCAAGCCCGCTAAGACGTTGGCTCCCTGTTCAGAGCCATCGCCAAGCGGAGCTTCTGTCTCCTCATCGGGTCCGGCTTGAACTGACACTTTGAGACCTCAGTCGGCTCCGGCCTTAGTATCGGAGCCTTCTGTGAGCCGAAAATGCTCGAGGTCTCCCTCTTTGGAGTCCGTTCGTTCAACTCCGAGGTCTCTCTTACTACAGTCGGAGCGGACCCATAGGTCCCACTCCTCTCGATCCTCCAGGCTGTCCAATCACGACCTCGAGAGGGTGGTCAGTAGACTATTAAAGTCGCAGGCACTGGCCCAAACGTTGACTAGCCCTTCTCAACAGACTGTGGCTATCCCTGTATCTTCATCAGTTCCTGCTCTGACTCTACCACTGTGCTCGGAGCTGGAGCTCGTTGGGGCTCCAATCGTCGGAGCCGATACGACACATTTCGGCTCCCTCGTCAGCTCCGATCTCTTCATTGGTTCTGTCCGGGCGTCGTGACTCTTGTCTGCTCTGAGGGGGCGAGTGGCATCGGACCATTGTCCGACTCAGTTCTCCCTCTCGGTGCCTCGGCGCAGGTGAGCTCAGCCCCGACATCGGCCTTAGAGCGGTCACTCTCGGTGCCGGGAGGGGTTCTCATCTCTTCGGAGCTGGGACCTTCCTCTTTGCCTGATAGGGGCGCCTTCGATGTCATGAGGAGCGTTCTAACTCCTGGTTCAGATCCACGATCGGCCCTTTCGGCTCCTCCCCCCATGGTGCCTGCTTCAGTCTCTGTCCACCCGCTGGACCCCAAGCGTGGAGAACAAATGCTGCAGGTCGCCCCACTGGGGGTATATTCCTCTTCCGAGGCCTCCCCCGATCTTTCTGAGGAGCCACCTTGGAAGAAAACATGCAAGAGGAAACATGTTGACTCCCCCGAGTCGGTCACGTCTGACACAGACTTGGAGGATTCGGAAGGGTCCCCAAGGTCCCCCTCTGAGGATGTCTCCTTTTCAGACATCCTGGAGATCCTTAAGCAGAGGGGGAATTAGACTGCCTTTAAACTTTCCGAGGACGAGTCTGTGTACCTGGACGTGTTTGATTCTCACACTTCCACCTCCTGGGTGTCTCCGCCTTTTGACCCGCTCATGGAAGTGGTTGCTCAGAAGGCATGGACAGCCCTGGACTCAGTGGAACCAACTACTCGTAGGCCTGCTAAATTAATTACAGCCCCATCGGATAAACAGTTTCTAGCTAAGGGGGTCCCAGTTGATGCCATGGTGGTGGCAGCAGCCACTAAGAAGGAGTTGGCTGACCCTTCGGTGCCTGTACATCCTCCTAATAGAGTCTAGTTCAATGGACAGGTACAGGAAGCGGATGTTCTCTTCAGCGACCTTTGCTATGCGGTCGCTGAATAATCTGTGCCATTTCACCTGACTTCAGAGGGATCTTCTCAAGGAACTGGGTGATACCCTTCAGGATCCATCGGCTGCGGGGTCTCATGATAAGGTTAACTCCCAGCTGGTGACCTTAACTTCCATAGTAAACTCCTCCATGCGGCTCATTTCTTATGCGGCCGATGGTGCGAGTAGGGCCGCAGTTACAGGCATGGCTTTGAGAAGACATGCTTGGATGCGGTTATGTAACTTTGCTGACCCCTTTAAGGTGTCCTTCACAAATACCCCCTTAGATGGTTCGGCTTTGTTTGGACCACAGGTGAAGGATATACTTACCAGGTGTGAGCAGGAAGACAAGACTCTCTCTGCCGTGGGAGTCCGTTTTTCTACTCCCTCTAGACCATACCCTAAAGGTCAGAAGAGTGAAAAAAATGTGGTTTCGCAAACCCCAGGGAGTCGTGCCTGACACACGTGGCGAGTTCCCCTCCAGGGGCAGAGAAGGGAACAACAACAGGTGCTGCCTGAGGGGCAGAGGGGGTCTGAAAAATCAGGGTAGCAGAGAATCTTTTTCTGACAAACCCTTCCAGCACCCCTGAGGGGCTGCCCGACTGTCCACCTTCGGAGGCAGTCGGGGGAAGATTGTCACTCTACCCAGAAGCCTGGCAACTCCTCACTCAAGACCGATGGGTACAGTCTGTCATATCCGAAGGTTACAAAATTCCCTTCGTCCGCACCCCTGTAAAAACAAACAGATCCCTTCCAGATGTCCCACCCGCTCTAAGGGATCAAGCAGTTCTAGAAATTTCAAAACTGCTAAGAAAAAGAGCCATCCAGCCAGTCCCACCAGACCAGCAAGGATCCAGAATTTACTCTAGGTTCTTTTTGGTACCAAAAAAGACAGGGGACTGGAGACCCATTTTGGATCTCAGCAGATTAAACAAGTCTGTTCAAAGAATGAAGTTCTGGATTCCAGAAGGTTTCTCCGCTTCCAGCTGGGAGCCAGTCACTATAAATTCAGAGCCCTGCCCTTTGGGCTCACTACAGCCCCCCAGGGTGTTCACCAAATGCATTGCAGTGGTTACAGCTCACCTGAGATGACAGGGATTCCAGTTGTTTCCATATCTAGATGACTGGCTCCTCACTGCTTCCACCAGGCATCAGCTTTTGTGAGCCAGGGACTATACCATTCAGACTTGCTCCAAGCTAGGGTATATCAATAAATTTCAAAAAGTCTGCATTGCTGCCTTGTCGGTCTATAACTTTTATAGGCGCAGAACTAAATACAAAAGATCTTTCTGCAAAACTTCCTCCAGACAGAGAGTATCAGACATTCGCCGACATGTACAGATCCTATTACAGTGCAAGACGATTCTTGCCAGATTTGTACTAAAGACATTGGGTCTCATGGCAGCAGCAATCATTTTAGTTCCCCTGGCTCGTTTTCACATGCGGATCCTCTGGTGGATGCTGTTTACCCAATGGTCCTTTCAACAACTTCCAATGTCCCACAGGATAATAATCACTCAAACATGCAAAGACCACCTGGCTTGGTGGATGGTCTCCCCTCTACTTCCCCAAGGCAGACCATTTGTTCTTCCTCCTTCTGTTGCCACAGTGACCACGGATGCCTCCCTGATCGGGTGGGGGGGGCATTTTCAGGACTCTTGGCAACCCCTAGAATACCACCTGCACATAAATGTTTTGGAGATGAGAGCGGTACTTTTAGCGTTGCAAGCTCTTCAGGACTCTCTACCTACTGGGACTATTGCAGTTCAGATGGACAATATGTCTGTAGTGTGGTACATCAACAAGCAGGGCGGAACCAGGTCCTATCCCTTATGTCGAGAAGCACTCAGACTCTGGCAGTGGGCAATCTCTTCCCAATGGTTTCTGATAGCAACACACATCCCCGGGAAGTCCAACGTCATAACAGACAGGCTAAGCAGAGCCATTCTCATGCCTCATGAGTGGTCTCTCAATCAGTTAGTAGCGGACAAGATTTTCCGCAGATGGGGTCAACCTTGCAACCCCTGTCAACAGCAAGTGCGAAGACTTCTTCACTCTCTTTCCCCTCCCTGGCCATTGCCCCAAAGACGCTCTAGTACACGATTGGCCCCGGGGTCTCCTATATGCATTTCCACCTTTTCCCTTAATTCCTAAACTGATTTAGAAAGCGACTGCTTTGGGTTGCAGGATGATCCTCATTGCCTCTTACTAGCCTCAACAATTTGGTTCCCATTCCTGCATCGTCACCTACTGGAGCAGCCTTGGAGTCTGGACCCAGTGCCAGACCTTGTTGGTCCATTAGTCGGGCGGGCTGCACCAATCCCTTCGATCTCTCAACCTCACAGCTTGGTTGCTCCACTTCCAACCCTAGCCAGGCTTCTGCATATTTCTCAGCCAGTGTGTGAAATCATCCTTTCTTCACACAAATCTACTACCAGAAAAACCTATGCTAGTAAGTGGAGATGTTTCTCCTTCTGGGCGGAGGCCAGAAATGTAGATCCTTTTACAGCCCCTGTCCACAGTGTTCTGGATTTTTTGGCATAGCTTTTTCAAGCGGGTTTCTCTTCTGCCACCATTAGAGTCCAATTGGCTGCTATCGCTAATTTTCATGCTGGCCTGTCAGAGACCAGCATCATGTCCCATAAACTTTGTAAAGCCTTTCTTAAAGGGACTGTTCTGCTGAGGCCTCCGGTTAGAGATCCCCGTCTCCGTGGGATTTGAATCTGATATTAACTTTCCTGATTCTCCCTCCTTTTGAACCTGCGGCCACCTGTTCCTTAAAATTGCTCTCCTGGAAGACTCTCTTCTTAGTAGCTATCACCTCAGCTAGAAGAGTATCGGAACTTCAGGCCCTCTGTATTCGTCCTCCCTATCTTGTTTTTCACAAAGATAGAGTTTCACTCAGAACTAATCCCTCCTTTTTACCCAAGATTCCTTCTGAGACAAACGTGAATCAGGCCATTGATCTTCCTGTCTTTTTTCGTAACTATTCAAACAGAGCTGAACAAAAGCTGCATTATTTGGATATTCACAGGCAATTACGTTTCTATTTAGATAGGACAAAACAAACTAGGAAGTTGCACCAACTCTTCCTGTCCTATGCTGTGGGCAAGAAGGGCCTGCCAGTGTCTAAAGTATCTTTATCTAGATGGTTGGCCTCTATCATTTCCTTCATCTACCAACTAAGACATAAAGAACTCCCTACAAAGCCAAAAGCTCATTCCACCAGAGAGTTAGCTACGTCAGTAGCTTTTCAAGCAAGACTTCCAATGGAATCTATTTGTGCTGCAGCCACATGGGCCACTCCTCATACCTTTATTTTTCATTACAAGTTGGATAGGACCTCCAGGAGTCGGGCTGAGTTTGGTTCCACTGTGCTCAAGAGTCTGTTCCAATGAGCCACCCAGGGCTTGCTGTCCCATCCAGCAAGAATGAAGGCGAGATTGACAACTTAACATTAAGAAGTTATGTACCTACCATAACGTTCCATGTTAGTTGTCTTCTTCTCACCTTCTTTCTTGCGTCCCACCCACCATCCCCCTAGCCTGGACAGACCGAGATGAATCCTTCTGAGGCCTTATTCCTCTGCTTGACTATTTTCTAGGTTATGTCCTCCTCAGTTCTTGCCACTGTAGGTAAACTTTGTAGCAGGGACAGGGTGTCTCCATGGTGTTAGCTATACCAAACAAGATCTGGGTATCTGACGTCTAGCATTGTAGGATAAGGGGAGGGCCTCGAGATGGTAAATAGCTCTCGAGGTTTAGTATAAGGCCGAGTCGGAGCCGAGGATTGGCTCCGAACCCATCCAGCAAGAAAGAAGGCGAGAAGAAGATGACTAACATGGAACATTATGGTAGGTACATAACTTGTTAGAATTAGTGTTATTCAATAACGCCTTTGTTTGGTGGCAGTAATTATTTACAGAAGTGGGGGGTTGCCATGGGCACCCCCTGCGCTAACACCTATGCCAACCTGGTAGTCCTATGGTGGGAGAAGCTCTACCTCTTCACACATGAGAACTTCAAGTTCATTAAGCTTTACAGGCGTTTTGTTGATGACGTCATAATAATATGGGAAGGTACCCTGGAATCATTTGAATGCTTTCTACAATACCTGAATACTACCAGTACGTTTTTACGTTTCACACAGGAGGTTTCCAACCAAGAAATCCATTTTTTGGATGTTACCATAAGGTTTACAAATGAGGGCACCCTAGAATCCACCCTATACAGGAAACCAACTTGGAAGAATTCTATGCTATGTTTTGATAGCATGCATCCCCGCCACACCTTTCAAGCTATAGTTAAGAGCCAATACACTAGAATCAAGAGATTGTGCAGTAATATAGATGAATTGAATAAAGAAGCACAGTTTCTAGAGAAATTATTTATTGACAGAGGATACAGTCCCACCATGGTCAGTAACATTAAGTTTAATATCCTAGGTGACACCATACCCATTAAAAAGGATGATATGGCTGCGAAATGTAAAAGAAATAATACAAGATTTAATAGGAGAAAAGAAGGCAGTAGTAATCAAATAGGTTACATTACTACCTACACTAGTGACATCAGAAAGATTCAGCAAGTCATTCATGCCAACTGGCATATTCTAACAATAGACTCCTCCACCAAGAAATTTGTAGGTAAGAGCCCTTCCTTTATATACAAGAATAGTAGGAATTTAAAAAGAATTTTATATGAGATAAGAACATCAGAAGAGGAGAAAATACCCTGGCTTATAACATCAAAACCAAGGATTTTGGTACCTACCCATGTTATAGTTGCAACAGGTGCAGATACATAACCAAGACACAGTGTTTTGTACACCCCAATATTAACTTTGTTTTCAAACCACATTTTCGAGCAAGTTGCAATACTAAAAATTTGATATATTTGGCCACCTGCAATAAATGTGAGGCCTTCTATGTGGGATTAACAAAGAGAAGGTTGCAGGAATGCATATATAATCATCTTTATGATCTATAGATAACAACGTTGGCCAAACATATTATAGAATTCTCCACACATTCTTTCTCTTTTAGAGTCCTACAAGTAGTAAATCAAAATGAAAGAGGGGGAGATAAAGAGAATCAGTTGGCATTAATGGAGCTCGAATGGATACCGCTTTGGGAGCACACATTGAGCCGGGACTTAACACTCAGGTGTCCATCAAACCACTTTTAATATCCAGGAAGTAAATTTTAGGTTTTTATACCTATGATAGATATAATATTTTTCATCTGGTTCATTCATTATCACAGTATATACATATATATGTAGATATTGCCCTTAGAATGAATTTAATATATTAAAACACGAAGCATAATTGTTAAAGAGCAGATATTTCATATCTCCTATTGATTCCACAAGACATATTATGTGACATTTATTGATATGCTATACATGTTGTTTATAGATTTATAACATCATGATTAATAACTATGGGCAAGTTTAATATTTTATATCTTATATATGGTGATTTTAATTTAAATATAATTAAAATTGATTTATAACCTCTATCTATATTTATCTATGCAAAATTATATTTATATTTGATAAGTTCTGATTAGCAGAATTATATGACAATTTATATAAATATGTAAAATTATAAATTATACGAAAATTTAAGCTGACATTTACATATATATTTTCGTTTTATTCATTTATTTTAAATTGTGTTATAGGTTTATATAAGAATATAAGTATGTGTTTTTTGCAAACATAAAAGCATTTAGTAGCTCAAGATCTGAGCCAGCAAGTGCACTTAAATGGTTAAGTGTTTTTAATGTTTTTAATGCTTTTAGTATGATTTAAATGTTAATTGATTAATGAGCAGACTTTCCCGCCTTGAGCGGTTGTATATAATCCCCACACAAGTTTAAGTGATTTATCTGATGAAGCGTGGATGGACCACGCGAAAGTGCTCATTTTTTACTTGCAATAAATTGTTTGTTTGATTTCAAGGATTGCCTGTGAGTTTCGTTCCTGTTACAGCAGCCTTTCGTGAATATTTGGATATTCCATATGTGTTTTGGTACTATACTTTTTTCATACAGTAGGTACATAACTTCTTATTTCTGTCCATCAGGACCCACTATTTGGTAATTTTTTAACACAAGCAGCTTTACAAATACATTGTTAACACAAGCAACTGTACAAATAAATTTGATATACAAATAATATATAATTCTTAACAAATTCCAGTTAGCTATGCTGGCATATGTTACACATCCACTGCCATACTTCTGGCATAGCTGGCAGCACATCACAACTTCATTTTATCATGTCCTCATAAATATGGGTATTGCTGAACAACCACTTCATGTGTGGGTACATGGTGTACAGTAATAGCCTTTGTTTTACCTTCATTAATTTTATATTGTGAAAATGTCTTGGAATGTTCCACAACACTGAAATGTACTTTTCTGGTTCTATTGGCTACAAAATAAAATCTGCAATTACAGGTGACTTTCCTTGATCGCCATACTAATTATACACTTGAATTTCTGAGTCCCTTATTTTCTTTGCTGATGGCTCTAAATGTAACACAGATAAAAAAAGGGAAAGAGGAATACCTTGCCCGGTTCCTCTGTTCAGGCACAACTTATCAGAGAAGAGCCCTCCCACTTTAATTATTGCTTCCAATCCCTCGTACAGTCTCCTAATTAACTTTGTTATTGCATTGGGGCATGCAAATGTTTCTACTGCCTTATTCTGTCAAATGCTTTCTGTGCATCTAGACCCAACAACAACAGAGGTATTTTCTTACATTTTTCTTCCGTCTGGATCGTCATTGATCTATTAATATTGCCAGATATTTCCCTTCTCTCCACAAAACCACATTGATCCATATCTATCCGTCTTGGCAACACATTTGCTATTCTTTTAGCTATTAAAGACATGTGCACATTATAATCCTGGTTTAAAATTGAAATGGGCCTATATGAAGCTGGGTCTTATGGGTCTGTTTAACCCCAGGTTACAGACTATCACAAAAGACCATTGAATGATCTAATCATGGGTGAACACACCATGCAGCTCTGAGGTTCTCCTCCAGAAAGAGCTTTACTCAGACTACAAACTGCCTCCATTAAACTTTTGGGACAGGCCTAAAATCTGCTCCTTAGAAGAGCTATAGAGGCTGCCTCCCTGTTGTAGTAAATCTCCTGCCTCTTCTTTCCTAATGGATTGGAAGTCTTTCTTATCCTGGGCTTTAGGCAGTGAATGGTCTACTGCATCAGATTCTGTGTGATGACTCTTCAGGCAGTTTGTCTGTTGCAGCAGGGTGTGTAGATGGCATGGCTAGGCATGGGTACTTTCTGGAATATCATTGCCCCTAGTCTACCCTTGAAGATGCACTTTCTTTGTTGCAATATTCTTAATCTCAGGGATATCCTGCCAAGGAAAGCCAAAAGTCCAGCAAGGATACCAAGGCCTTTTACACCTTCCATATGCTTTGTCATACTTATGTCCTACGCCATGGTACATATTTGACGTACAAGTTTTCTTTGCCGCTGGCCCAAATGCTACTTTGATTTTGGATTGCAAGACATTCGCTGAGTTAGTTCAGCAACAAGGCCTGCTAAAGATAAGTGCTCCGTTGGGATTTCTTCCTTCATAGTTTCTCTCCCTTTGTTTGCTCTTTATTTGCCATCCAGGAAGGGAAAATGTGACTGTGGGAGGTAGACTCCGCAGAAAGATAGGCACAAATTATTTTTTTTTGGGGGCGCTATTACACACAACCATACCCAGTGTGAGATCAGTCAGACATTTGTACCTAAGACGGTCTACAGTTGTCTCTCATCTCTTTCCATGTACCTCATGAACAAGTATTTTAAAACTCTTGATTCAGGATACCATGCCCTCCAAATCCACCCACCCCAGTGTTCAGCCACTGTTTAAGAAAAATGCCAAGAAGGCATGTGCTGAATCATCTGCCCTCCAGCCTCCTCAGACATCCCTGTCAGGTTTGATGAAGAACCAGAGGACTGCCTGGTTCTTATGTCCTCTCCCTCTGTCGCAACCCAGTTGGAGGCCAACATGGAAATGCATACTCATATGTCTGCCAAAGCTGTGTCTGTCTGCTGCAGGTTGCTACAGATTTGGAGGGGGATCCACAGCTAATTATCTGAGGTCTTAGGGAGGTTCCTCAGATACTTGTTAGAGAAGCAGTGCTTGGCACCCTCTTTGACTCTAGGCAGGGATGTTACCCTCCTAGATTGATTTGTTCCTTAATGGAACATGTTCTTTAAAAGAACAAGCATATGGCCCTTGTGGCTAAGGATACTCACCAAGAATGGTAGGACCTTACTCAGGGGTTGTTCAATACCCTTATGGCTCTGAAGCCCCCAAGGATTATCTGGTTCTATTCCTGTTCCCTTGTCCTCTACTCCTTCAGAGTGCCCAAGAGAGTTGGATTCTTCTGAGAGTGAGGTGGATTTAGACTTTGGAGGGGAGTCTTTGGCCTACTCCGCTGAAATCCAGTATTCTCTTGCCCTGGGAGTCTGAAAATGATTCACTGTCTCCTAATTCCACTATGGAATAATTATTCTTTGGGGGTACTGTGGGTCATAGAAGGCAATATTTAAGTGATACTGTTACCAAGTGTCTGACATTCAGATAAGGTATTATGAACCGTTACAGATAAATTCTGCTAGGTCTTCAGTTTCCCTCCAGTTTTGGGTGCCCTTTTAGATACTTTCTCTTCAGCTTTTTAAACCCCTGATTCCCAAACTCCTGCCCCTAGAAAAACAGTCGGGTTCTATAAGGTACCCGTGGCTAAGAAGTTTTTGTATAAAATCTCTTCCTCTGACCCTGCTGTTCATATGGCTACTGATAGGCTGTTTGTTACTCCCTCCACTAAGCAATTACATTCAGATTAGGGTGGCTATGGCATAGACAGGTATAAAGAAAAAGTGTGCACTTCTGCTGCTTTAGCTTTCTTGGCCATTAACTACCTAACCCATATAACCAGGTATGTTCTTGCTCTCCTGTCTATGCTTGGGGGCATTCTGCCTGATTCTGAGGCAGTTTTCTGCTATTTTCCTTTTGAGTGCTGCTTCTCAGGTGGCTTGCAATTCTATTTAATACAGCTATGGTGCTGCTGATGCTGCTTCTAGGGCAGCTGCATCAGGATCTGGGATGAGGAAGTTTTCTTGGCTGTATGTCTACAGGCTGCTCCTGAAGGCATCAAGGCTAAATTTCTTGATTCTCCTTTAGGCAACCATCATCTTTCTGGCACTGTAAATGCTGACCTTTTGAAGACCCTACAAGAAAAGGGTAAAGTTATGCAGGATCTGAAATTAATGTTTTTATGTCTTCCTAATTTTCAGAGAAATTCTCTCTACTCTTAATTTTGTCTGCAGACAATCTAGACAGCCCTCTCATGGCAAGGGAGCCTCCAAGAGAGTTTCTGCTCATAAGCCAAAAGCCTAATTTCTTGACAAATCTGGTACCGTTTGACATTCAGTCTCCATTACCTCTTGGCCAGATTCTTCTGTCCCTCAGGTCGACTGTGTATTTTCTAGTTTGGCAACAGTTGACCAGACTCATGGGTTATTTCCTTTAACCAAAATGGTTACTTTATGGTTTGGAAGTCCTTTCTCAGGCTTTTCCCAGCCTCCTCCTTGCCAGCTCCCTAATTTACCTTTGGTTCTTAAGGATTTTTTGGCCTAGGGAACCATCCTACTTGTTCCCCCTTCTTAGCAGGGCACATGTTTCTACTTCAGGAAAGAGGGGTCGTGGAGCCCCATTCTGAATCTTTCTTTTCACAACACCTTTCTAAAGGTTCCGTCCTTCAGGATGTAGTCTCTCTAGATGCTTTTTCCTCTGTTTTGCCCTCAAGCTTTCCTGGTATCCCTAGATTTGAATGATCCTTACCTCCACATTGCTCTTCACC
>NC_056750.1:765189244-765222573 GCF_019279795.1 Protopterus annectens | reverse complement strand
TTATTTTTTGTCGAGTACTGCTTTTTTGCATTACTCTTAGCTCAAGTTTAACATCTTTGCTCAAGAGGACATGCAGCAAGTATTAAATGACGCTAAAAAAAAAAAATAAATAAAAAAAACTTTTACTAAAAAATCTTTATAAGCCATCGTGGAAAAGATTTTCTAACTGGTGCCATAGGATGGACCAGCAGCCTTTTTAGGCACAAACACCTCTAGTTTTTACTTTTAGTGAGTTGTTATACTCTTCTGTTAAAATTCATCTCTCAGACATTTCTGCATGTCTAACTATGGATGCCTCCTTTGTTCAACAAACTCGCTGCCCTACTGGCCTTCAGTTTCTTATTTTCTTCAGTCAGTGATTGATTTTTCGTTTGCCAATAGTTTGAACATAATAAAGAATTCTGATGTTTTGCGCTCATTACAATTTTATAAGGCCTAGAAATTGTTTTACCTTTAATCGCAATATTTTCAAGTATTAATTTAACTAAATTTATGTTCTGCAAGTCATTGTGTATTTGTGAGAATTTAGCATTTATAAGATGGTGAGGTTGGTTAAGGATAATACTATATTTCTTAGGAAGTTTGAGTTCATCTCATTTGCCATGTGTTAGTCTTTCCATTGGTATATATCCCATATTGTGTAGTCTTTTATCAGGGGGTAGTTTGTTAGATTTACGGGTTTATTATTTATTAGTAGATTAGGATTTAGGTGTAACGGTTGTATAAGGGCAAAAGCATCAGCTAATTGCAATAATTTAAATAGTTTCTGTGTTGTAAGAATCATGTTTTTAATTAGTGGGTGTAGATTCTTCGTGTATATGCTAGTCTGGTTTAAATTCAAGAATTGTAGGGATTTTATATTATAGCCAAGGGATTTCAACTGTTCATACCAGATTTTGGTCCACTGGGGTGTCCAAGTATTTATATACGAGTCATAGTTTATTATTTGTATTAGTCTGTAGATAGTAATTATACTATAATAAAGCTTAAAATCAGGCAACCCCAATCCCCCTTATCTTCGGTGAGTGCATGTTTTCCATATTTAATTCTGGTAGATTTGTGATACCATAAGAATCTTGATATAGCTTTTTCCATGGCATGGAAGAAGTTTTGGGGAATACTTGAAAAAGTAGCATTTAATTGAAAGAGTGTTCTTGGTAGAAAATTCATCTTGACAACACCAGCTTTTGACAGTAGAGACATATTGATGTTCTTCCATCTATCAATATCGTTTTGAATACTAGTCCATGTACTTAGTAGGTTATTGTTTATATCTTTGAAGTCCGAAGTAAATAGTATTCCTAGGTATTTTATCTGATAGTTTATTTTGATCTCACTCATGGGAAAGTACATTTCTTTATGACCTTTAGGATTGAGGGGAAATATGTGTGACTTGTTTAAATTTAAGTTATAGTTTGAAACTACCGAGAACTCATCAATAGCTTTAAGTATTTTTGGGAGGTCAGTAGTGGGGAGTTGGAAGTATATATTTAAGTCATCGGCAAAGGCCGAGCATATAAGATTTGTATTGTGGATTCTGGGAATATGATGAAAGTTTTTTTGTGAAATAAAAAGGAGGGGTTCTAGATAAAGATTTAAATAGGTATGGCGAAAGAGGACATCCTTGTCTTGTACCATTTGATAAGAGTATAGGATTAGTTATAAGTTTACCTGCGTAGTGGTAGAAGCTTTCTGATACAGAACCTGGATCATTTTAATGAATTATTGAGGAAAACCATATAAAGGCAGTATATTAAAGCGAAAGTGTAAGTTTATTTTATCAAAAGCTTTGGTTGCATCTACTGTAAGGGCATATCTGGGGCATATATCACTATTAAGTAGTCTTACAATGGTATCTAAGAGGAGGGTGTTGTCACTTGTTTGTCTGTCATAAAGTCCACTTGTTGGGAAATAATAGAGGGGAGTATTTTCTTAAGTCTATTTGCTATAACATGGGCTAATATCTTAAGATCAGTGTTTGAGGGCTATTGGTCTATAATTTGCTGCATCTGTTTGGTCAGAATGCGGTTTAGGAATCAACACCGTCTTGGAGTTAATTAAGTATTTGTCTGTTATACCATATTGTATTTTATATAGTTAAAAACTTTTAATAAAACTTTGGAGATAGGTTCCATGAATAACTTATAAAAATCAGATGTGTCCATCAGGCCCAAGGGATTTACCTAGATTTAGTTTGTTTATTGCAGCTTTTATCTCTCTTAATTGTAACGGTGATTTTAAGAGTTTCCTTTGATCTTCTGTAATTTGTGGAAAGTGTATATTATGTATAAAATCCTCAAATCTGTCTGTAGATGGTGATAAGGGTATATTGTATAATTTCTTATAAATATCTTCAAAAGCATCCATTATATCTTGGTCTTTATATTTCACCTGTCCTTCATATTTTATTTCTTTGATCCTAGGAGGTCACTTTTTATGTTAATTGGTCTAGCTAGGAATTTTGATGGTGTTTGAGCCCGTTCTGAGTATTGATATATTGACCTTAATTCTGAGGAGGAGATATTTTCTAAATAGGTTCATAGGTTCATACTAGGCTATCTGCCCTAGGGCATTTATAAGCCTAGCCAGAATGTGTTTGGCTTTCACCACCCATTTTAAATTTATTTTGCTATGCCCTTTTTCAAGGTTAGTATACTGTGCCTCTGTCTAACAGTGACACAGAAGTGATACCCGGGGTAAACCTACTATCTCCCATCCACTCATCAAGATTCCTCTTGAAGAGAGTCAATGAGGGACTCTGCCTAACCTGGACTGGGATTTTATTCCAGAGTGAAGGGAGCCTCTGGGTTATGAATCTGTCCCTCCAGCATGTCCTATTTATTTCAGTGCTGAGGTTCAAGTCTCTCGAGCGCATAGCTCGATGGGATTTGGATTTTCTGAGGTGCAGCATGTCCATTAATTCCGGGTTGGACATGGATTTATACGTCAGGCACAGATTGCCTCTGAACAGGCAGTATGCCTCTGAGTCGAGCTGGAGTTTCTTTAACCGGGCAGCATATGGCATCTGTTTGAGCCCTTTGATCCTCTTGGTGAGGTACTTTTGGGGTCTTTCCAGTTGCTGCAGGTGTCTGGTAAGGTACATCCCAAAAGGGGCATTGTACTCAGATATGGGCCTGATGAGGGATGAGTAAAGAGGCACGATGACCTCCCCTGATCTAGATGTGAATCCCTTCATGATTAGGTGGGCTATATAAAATGTTTTTCTAACCACTTTGGCCACGTGGTTGTCAAATGAGAGATTGCTATCAACTTGGGTCCCAGGTCCCTAATTACTTCTTCTGTACTTAATGGATTACCACCTATGTGGTAATTTGTGGGCACTTTGTTTTTGCCAAAGGGGATGACTATGCACTTTTTGGCATTTAGCTTGAGGCCATGGCTCTGGCATCAGTTGTCTGTTTCTATGAGGCCCTTTTGGAGGATGCTTGTGTCGGCTGGAGAGTCGATTATGGCGCCCAGTTTGCAGTCATCTGCGAACTTGGTCAGCCACAGTCCTTCCGTGTTGGCCTGTACCTCCGAGAAATATATACTGAACAAGAGAGGTCCCAGGACTGAGCCTTGTGGGACACCACTTGTAACTGGTTTGGAGTCTGACATGGCTCCAGCAATTCTAACCATGTGGGTTCTGTCCTTGAGCCAGTTTGCAATCCATCTAGTGACATAGGGGTTTATATTTAAGCTGGTGAGCTTATCTATAATGCCCGAGTGGGGTATTTTATCGAAGGCTTTTGCGAGGTCCAGGTAGGCTGTGTGGACCACCTTCCTCTCATCAATGGCCTTGGTGACTTTCAAAGAAATCAACCAGGTTTAAGAGGCAGGATCTGCCCTTAACAAAGCCGAACTGGGTAGGATCCAGTGTCTGTAGGTCCCCAATATCTTTATTTATGAGGTCCATGATGATCCTTTCCATAGCTTTGCAGACCAAGCTAGTCAGGTTTAAGGAGCGATAGTTTCCAGGATCCGTTGAGGCAACACCTTTATGGACAGGGACCACTGTTGCTGTACACCACTCTTTGGGCACATATCCTGTAGTAAGGCTGAGATTGAACAGTAGTTTTATGTTTGGGTTTAGCTCTTCTTGGAGTTCATGTAGGACGCAGCCCGGGACACCGTGTTGTCCCATTGATGCTGTGTTTTTTGCTTTGGAGAGGGCGGCTTTTACCTGAGCATCTGAGATGTCAGGGGGGCAGCACTCTGCTGGGATAGATATTTGCCCTTTTGGTGGGGAGTGGGGGGGGAGAAGTTTGCACTGAACCTGTCAGCTAGGATGTTGGCAATGTCTGTGGGTTCAGTGTATTTTTTGTCATTTTGGACTAATTCTGAGCATATCTGGGAATTACCACCCAGGTTCCTAACATAACTAAAGAAAGCCTTGTGATTATCCTTAGTGTCCTGTGCAATTTTTCTCTCGAAGCTGGCCTTAGACAATTTTATGAGTGCCCGTAGTTTTTTGCTAATACTGATCAGTGATGCCTTCCCTTTTTGGGATTTTACTCTATTATTTAATAGCTTCCTCCTTCTATTGTATAGTTTGTTTATGGCTGGGGTCCACCAGACAGGATGTCTGCCTTTGGAGGATTGGGTCTTTGTTTTATTTGGGATCGCATGATCCATGCATTCCTGAAGGTGTTCATAGAATGTGTTTATAAAGGATTCTGCGGTCTGGGCCGTATTTTCCACAGGCCCGGGGGCTTTGAAGGATTCCACCTCGGTTTTGAGGAGTGTGAAAATTGCTTTAGAGAAGTTTTTCACTGTGGTTTTCTGGGCAGGGTGTGGGGTCGGGATGTGAATATCCAGTGAGATTAGTTTATGGTCTGATCTTACCAGTGAGGGATACACTTCTGGTCTGGAGCATAGTCCCCATGTTGGTGATGATCAGGTCCAGTATGTTTTCCCCTCTTGTGGGAGTGGTAGCAAGTTGTTCCATAGCATTTGAGTTTAAAAATTCTAGGAACCTTTGGGCTAGGGTGTTGGTGCTAGAGTAGTGCTCCCAGTCTATGTTTGGGTAGTTGAAGTTGCCCAATATAATGGTGTTTGGAGAAACCTTCATATTTTTCAGTGTTCTCAGGAAGGCCGAGTGGGGTTCCTGGGTTTGGGAGGGTGGTCTGTAGCAGGCTATAAACTGGAAGGCAGTTTTACCCACTGTTAGTTGCACATGGATAGTCTCTGATGCTTCGTGCTTTGCCACCAACCTGGAGGTGTGGGTATCTTTGATGAATATCGATACTCCCCCCTCCTTTTGTGGTTCGGTCCAAGTTTTGGGGCCGAAAAGCATGGTATGAGGTATAACCTGGTAGTGCTGGGGTGCTCTCGGGAGCCCTGAACCAGGTTTCTGTTACTGCACAGATATCGATGTTCTCCATGCTAAGGAGAGTTTTGAGTGCGTGCATCTTGAGGTTTAGACTTCTGGCATTGAGTAGCATTACTGTTAGTTTCTTATCCCTTGTGATACCTATGGAGGTGGGTTTGTCTTTTGAGCCTTGCCTAAAAAAGGCACTATGGGGGTAGCAAGAGCCTTTGCCAATATCCGAAAGCCCAGGGGTGACAGGTGCAAGCCGTCCCTAGCGAAGCATTGAAGAATTACAAAATACATTTGAACTAGTCGATATAGTGTTTGTGTACTTGTTTTTGCCAATCAGTTATTTTTTACTCAAGTTCTTTAGAATATTTTTCCTTAAGTTGTAGTTCAGCAGTGTTTATTTGATACTCTGGTTCACTCTTAAGATTATTATATATATTTTTTTGAGCCATGCAGATTTTTGAATAATACCCCTGATGACCGCCCTTGGTAGCCGCCCATTGTATGTCATATGGAATTTGAGTAGATATAAAATCATTTTGGAGTTTGGCTAGGACATTCTGAATTTCTTGTGTTTCTTGGTTTTGTGTAATTTTAGGATTTCAAGTCCAGGTATTGAGACAGGAAATATGTTGTTTATGGGCTTGAAAGTTTATTAAAAGTCTAATTTTGGAATCATCTAAAAGAGTTCTAGGTGATGCATCATAATTTAATTTGTTAGAAAGGAAAGCAAGGGAAATTAGAAAAGCAACTATCCTGGACCAAGTTTTATGAGTTGCTGAAAAGAAAGTGAATCTTGATATTGTTTTATCATATTGAAATTTAACATAAGGATCAACTAGTTCAAATGTATTTTGTAATTCTTCAAGTGCTGCAGTGGTAGATTGTGACTGTTTTATTATGCGATCTATCCTTATCTAGATTTAGTAAAGCATTTCAGTCCCCACCTACATTAAACAGATGATTTGGGTATTTTGCTAATATATTAAAGATTTCATAAATGAAGAGCTGTTGATTTGAGCAGGGGCTATATATTATTAAGAAAGAGTAATGATTTGCTCAAAGTATGATATTCAGTAGTAAATAATACCTATCTTCCCTTTGAGTCAGCTTCATAGGAAGTAATCTCTCCTTGGAAGGATTTATTTACTATAATGGCCACACCCTGGACAAAGCACTATAATTTGCAGCAACTATTGTTTTAACATTTTCTTTTCCTTTCCCTAACCCGAAGTTGGTCATTCATGTGCGTTTCTTGCAAGAAAGTTATATCAGCCTTAGTTTGGTATGTGAGGTGCACGATTAATTTTTTTTTTCTTTTTTCTACCATCCCTTTAACATTCCAAGAGTCTATGATTATCATTTTTATTAATGTTGTTGAAGGTTCTCATTAGTTGATACTCAAAAATTCAGTTATAAACTTTGTCTGTTAGTGTATTTATCTTAAGAATAAATGTTGTGACTTCTATACTCCTAAACTCTAAATAGGTGCCTAACCACTCATCCCTCTGTATTAGTAAATGTGCATGAGTTAAGAAACTAAGAGACTATTATTTTTAGCAACAAGGAGTAAATATTTATCAGAGGGATGTCAGTAATACCCATACTGTTCCAAATGCGAACAGTCATCAGCTAACAGACTGCCCATCCTGCTCCTTCTGTTATTTATGTACTGCATATTCATCTTCAGACTTCTTAAAATAGTATGTTAATTGTACCCTTAGATATATATATATATATATATATATATATATATATATATATATATATATACAGAGAGAGAAAGAGAAAAGTAGCTTTTATAAAAGTTTTGTAACAGCAACATATAATTCTTAACATTTCAATCAGTTGTTAGAGTTTACAAAACAATATTTTCAAAAAAACAAGTACAATATATGAACATTTAAAGAAGGCAGCACTTTAAAGTTCAATAACATTTGCATTATTCTTGCTAACAGCAACTAATCGTGGTTCTTTAAAATGTATTGGAAACTTCCTTTAACACTGCACTGGCAAAAGCCATACAAGCACATCATTGTGAACTCCTATATTATTAATTAACCATTGCCATCTACTGGACAAACGGAGGAAAAAAAGAGAAAAATGTTTTTGTACCTTGCTCATAAACGCATTTAAAAGTAACTCAGTGGTTATGCCAGTAAAATGATGATTATACATTTTAAACATTTAAAGAAGGCAGCACTTCAAAATTCAACAGTTGCCTTATTCTTGCTAACAGCAGCTAACTGTGGTTCTTTAAAATGTATTGGAAACTTCATTTAACGCTGCACTGGCAAAAGCCATATAAGCACATCATTGTGAACTCGTATATTAATAATTAACCAGTGCCATCTACTGTTCTAACAGAGATGGGAAAAAAGAAATGTTTTTGTACCTTGCTCATAGACACATTTAAAAGTAACTCAATGGTTATGCCAGTAGAATAATGATTATACATTTTAAACATTTAAAGAAGACAGCACTTTAAAATTCAATATTTGCATTATTTTTTCTAACAGCAGCTAACTGTGGTTCTTTAAAATGTATTGGAAACTTCATTTAACACTGCACTGGTAAAAGCCATACAAGCACATCATTGTGAACTCATATATTATTAATTAACCAGTGCCATCTACTGGACAAACAGGGAGAAAAAAAAGAGAAATGTTTTTGTACCTTGGTCATAGACACACTTAAAAGCAACTCAGTGATTATGCCAGTAGAATAATGATTATACATTTTAACTGAAACTACTGTCTAGTATTTACACTTCTTAAACTATTATATCAAAGGTTATATCCCATTATTTAAATGTAGTTTAATACTCCATTTTTTGTAAGCTGTAAATGCACTTTAAAGTCATTTCTCTATGCAGTCAGTGTTCGATAGCTTTCTAGCTTTTAAATGTAGAAGGCAGTTATTAAAAGACAGTACCTTAAGTATTACAGTGTAGCAAAAACATTTTCTTTACAGGCAGGTAAGCAGAGTTATTTAGAACACATTCTGCATTCTTTTGCTTGAAGTTTCCCATAAGAGTGGTATATCCTTCTGTTCTGTAGTTCCTTGGAGCTGTAGCACTTGTTTAGCCTTCCAAATGTTGTTTTTGGATCAAAAGATATGAAAAGAGTGGTCTCAGGCAGAATTTACTTTGAAGAGATGCAGAAAGGTGGATTTTGCCTGGTCAGGTGTTTCCAGGGATATTTTTTCTTCTTTGTAATAAAATGTTAAAGTTGCAGGATATTTCATTTGGAAATTAATCTTATTTTCAATGAGGTAAGTGCAGTATATACTGAGTTTCTGTCGATTTTGTTTAATTTCTAAAGGAAGATCTTGAGTAATCGTAATTTTATGTGCTCTCCATGTAAAGTTCTTTTTAACTGTATAAGCTGACAGTATCTGTTGAACATGTGCTGAATTAAGCAGTCTGTAGATCTGTCCTGGAAGATCATTTGTTTGTGTACTCTTTATAGCTCTGTGGGCTCTTTCAATCACTATCTCATTCAGGAGATCTTTATTAGTCAGAAGAGAGCTTAGTATTTCTTTTATTATTGGAATAAGTTGTGGATTATCAAAGCTCTCTGGAATACCTCTTATGATAAAATTATTATACCGGCTTCTAACTTCCAAGTCTAGCATTTTTTGCTGTAATTCTTTAATTATGGTGTCATTGGTTTGTGCTTTTTGTTGCAGTTCATTTATTTTTGGCTCATTGTCCATAACTTTAGATTCATTTTGTTCTAGCCTAAGCACAGTTTGGTCCAGAGTAGAGCCAAATGTAGTAATTATACAATTAACAAGTAATTATTTTTCCTTCAGAATGAGAGAACTTTTGAAAAATAAAGATGAAACAATTAAGTACTTGTATTTCTGCTTTAATCCATTGATGTTTGGTATACTTTTCTCAAGCGATGCGCTGGTTTGAAGTCAGATTATAGTATAGGAATGCAGGAGCTGCACTGTCAATGTGCTTACAGGCTGTCCACCATTTTGAAATCATGCATCCTAGCAGTACTTTAACCCAAATGGGAAGTAAATATTTAGAAAGGGTTACAAACCCTTATGAAATTAGAGTTGACTGTTCTTGAAAGGCTAGACAGTTTTTTGATGTACTGTGGCTGTTTTTCAACTTCTTTCTTGTTTCATGCAGCCATAATCTTGAGTAAATCATGGCTGTTATTTCTGTTGATTTAAGATATTATTTTGAATCTTTTGAAAGGATAACTTGTTTTCACACTTTCTTCTCTATCTTTGTATAAAGAAGTGAATTGTTATTTAATGAGGTTTTAAAACAAGTTATTTGTTTAAATTGCGATTTTGGCACCATTTTGTTTTTTTGACAGGAATTTTTCATACGTTTATATTGAATTCCTCATTTTAGGCTAATTTACACTGGTTTTATACATATGAGACTGAAATTAGCCACTTATTAAATTTTATTGGGGGGTTTGATCTGTGTTGTGCTTAGTGGAACTACTGAATTTCTGTCTGTTTCTTCAGTACAGTGTTCTGTTTGTTTCTCAGTTTAAATAGTCTACATTGCTATTTTATGGGAGAATATGGTGATGTTATCCGTTTATTTACTGAGAGTGCAGTTTCGCCAGTAGTTTTTACTGATGTGGCTAGTTTTTTGCACACTGTCTAGATAGACTCTGAAACTGTCTCCCCTCAAAATCTATACTGTGTATAACAAAACACAAAAATAAAAATAAATATTCCTGAGCCTACAGCTTGTGATTCCATAGTAGTTTTAGCAAAAGAGCAAGCTTTTGGACCACTCAACTTCTTTTACCTCTAGGTCCCCTGGGGTGGTCTTGGTACCATAACTGTGGATGAAACAAGGGTCAGACACATCCTCCAGGGCTATAACAGTATCTGGTTCAGGTATGGGAGAACCTAACACTCACCAATCAACTTGCCAGGACAGTTACCAGAGCCATTCAAGATGGTTTTTCGAGATTGTGTGGGTCCCAGCAGCAGCATCCAGTTGGTTTGGATTCATTTTCACAGTCTTGACTGCCATTGGGAGGGTGCCATGTAACCCTTTTGCCTAGGGCACCAGTTGACCTAAGGCCGCTCCTGCTTGTAATGGCCATGTGGGAGTAGAGATATTTGTATGTTCATCCACCAAGGTCCCACATTATTTTATATCAAAGATTCATTGATTTGATATTTTTGTGGACTGGTGATAAGAGTGAACTAAGTCCTTTGTTAGGGACTTAAATCACACCACAGATTTTTTGGAATTTTCTGTGGGAAGTTTTGGTAGGACCATTAATTTTTTCGATATACATTTGGCTTTTGATAAGTCCAGTAACACATTTGTGAGTAAGATTTATAGGAAAGATGGTCAACCAATATTTGCACAGAGATAGCTTAAACCCTAGACATATGAAGAAAGGGGTGATTAAGGGGCAATTTATTCGCCTCAATAGACTTGCATCTGATGATGACACTTTTTTTCAAGACGTCATCATGTTGACACTTTTTTTTTAAACAAAGTGGGTATGACCAGGCTTGATTAACCAATATACATAAAAAGTGTTTATTCTAAGACAAAACGTTGCCAAACCCATCATTGGGGGGGGGGTTGTTGGTGATGGGGGGGGGGTTGGTGATGTAAGTAACAACAGAAAAAAGGACAACACAGTGTCTTTCCCCATCCCCATTGTCAATGAGATGGGTGTCATCAAACACATAATAAAGGACAATTGGAAGGTTTTGATGGGGAATAGGGAACTCCTACAGATAGTAGGTGTAGAACCTAAGTTCATCTATTAGAAAATTAAGAACATAAAAACCATTTTGGAAAATGTTGTGTGTGTGGGGGGGGGGGGCACACTGTAGCATTGACTGAAGTGAACCGTGTTTGTGATACTTTCTCCTGCAGAAAGTGTAAATAATGTAGATATATAAGCCATACATCTAGTACTAAATAGTCTAGTAATAAATATTACACATCTTAAAAGAACTATTTGGGTCCACAGACGGTTTACTTGTGAGAGTACAAATATAGTTTATGTGGCAGTATATGACTCTTGCCCTAGTTACTACATAGGAAAAGCCATTAGATGTTTAAAGCGTGGAATATGTGAGCACACACTTACTATTAAGAAAAAGGACTTTACCAATGCTTTAGCTAGGCATTGCTATTCACTATGTGAATTTTAAAAAGTTCACCTTTTCAGTCCTAGATTACATTCAACAAGTGGATTATATAGGGAACGCCAATTTAATTTTAGAATGCTTGGAGTCATTGTGGCGGATCAGTTTGGTAGCAGACAGAGCCCCTGGTCTGAATGAATGCATCAATATTAAGTGTTTTTTAGCACTAAAATAACATTCACATCATAATAATATGGTAATGTTTTTATATTAAGACATTTTTCATGAAGTTTTGACTTTCTAAGCTGTTTGGTAAATAAGTCAGTGTTTTTTATTTTTATGGTATGATTTTACACCTTTAGTTTAAAGCATTGTGAAAGTCATGTGATGTCTGATGTAACTTATAAGAGGTGTGTTTGTGAGAGGTTAATTTTTTTCTGAAGAAGTTCATCAATAAATTTGAATGAAAGTACTAAAGAATTGTGTTATCTCCTTGATTCCATCTACAGCTTTTGGTTTGTGTTTCATTTTCCAGTTTGTTGTGTGCTTTTAAGTTTTTGGAGAACCAAGCACTTTACGTGCAGGTTAAATCAGGGATGCAGGTTCTGTTGCAAGGGTTGAAGAGTTTCCATCTGAAGATTCTCCTTCTATGGTAGTGCATTCATGATGAAACAAAAAAAATACCATATAGTTGAGCAGCAGTCTCTTCCAGGTTTCCCACCAGAGATAGTGGCATTTGATTCTGGGGTGCATTCCTAGGTTAACAGTAACTCTGGTATTTCCACCTTAGTTTTTTCTGCTTTGGAGCCTGTTTTCAAACAAGATCATGCATCTGAGAGTTCAGACATGTCTGAATCTGATTGGTCAGTTTTCTCTGCTGATGAGCAGATACAGGAACCCAGGCATTTTCTTTCTCCCAAATTCTGACTAGATTGAGGGATGTATTTAGTTGGGAGCAATCTTCAGCTGTATCAGAAATTGGCAAGATCTATGATGTTTTGGAGTGTGAAACTCCTATCCTTCATCCCATCCTTCCTGTGATCCCAATATTGGAGGATGTTTTTAAGAAGGTCTATAGGGGTCCTTCCATAACACTGTTGCAGTATTCTTTACATAAGGGATTCCTGCCAAGGGAAGCACAATATCCAGCTAGTATACCAAAGCCTTAGGAATTTATAGACGTTGTACATTACATGTATGCTCCCCGCTCAGGGCATAGGGTGTAAAAGTGACATATGGACATACACACCTCAGAACTTTTATGCCGCCAGTCCATATGCCATCATTGATCGTTGGTCTGAACGCTCCTTCTGTGCTGGTTGCCAAGCCATGTTTTAGATAAGTGCTTCATTGGGGTGTCTTATCTGTGTATATTTTCATTTTGGTGTGTTTAGATGTCATCCAGAAAGGGAAAATGTCAATGTGGGAGGTAGATTCCCTATAAAAATTGTCACAAACAGTGTCACTTTTGTTTGGGTGTTTCACATGACCATACACAATGTACTGTTTGCCAAGCATTTGTCCTTAAGACCCTGTATAGTAGTCTGTCCTCATTATTGATTTACTTAGAAAACCAATGATGTTCTGTAGTCCTATCTCGCCTTCATTCTTACACATGGGTTTGGAGCTGATCCTTGGCTCCGACTCAGCCTTTTTATAAGCTCAAAGTCTTCTAGTTGGCTCGTGGCTAGGTAGGTATCCCATGGTGCACCAGTACAATCCCCAGATCTTGTTTGCCATGTTGACGAATTCGGATGGGCTTCTTCTTGGCCGTGGCTAAGTCTAACACATTTTGCTAATTTTTTTACTAAGTTTTGCTGTTTTCACATTTAGATAGCTTCTTATAACTGTTGCTAGAGTTCTTCGGTTGTTTCATAGTTTTCAAGTTACTATAGTTCTCTAAGTATTTCTGACAACAGATGGCAGTTGGCCTTATAGTTCTTTTTGGTATCCTGTGTGCCAGTTAGTTTCTTCACTGGAGTTGTGTTATAAATTTTTATACCCCTAGTTTCAGATATTGTTGATATTAGTGCTTGTAGGTGCCTTTGCACATAGTTTAGACTGTGTGCGCATATTAGATAGTTTCTCAGTATATTGAGATTAAAATAATTATATTAAAATAATTACTTTGCTTGCGGGGCTCCGCTTATTGGATTTGCATTTAGAATGGAGTTTTCTTTACCTTCGTTCTCTTGTTTTTGCATGGTTAGAGACTGAATTTTTCTCTGGTGTGTGTGTGATTCCTTCCTTTCTAGGTCCGTTTTAGTTAGAGGACCTAGATTCTCTCTTTCTGTACCAGGACTAGACCCATTTAAGTTAAAGGACCCTAGTCCTCATAGTTGTCTTGTTGGTGCTTTGAGGGCTAGGCCCATTTTTGTTACAGGACCTAGTCCTCCCACTTTCCCTTTCTTCTCTGTGTGTCTGATTGCAATCTTCTGTGAGATGTCTAAGGAGGTTAAGGATCATGAGCCATCTGGCTTTAAAAAATTTGTTAAATGCTCACAGAAGATGTCTATAACGGATGGCCACAGTAACTGCGTATACTGTCTTGGGGCCATCCACTTACAGGAAACATGCCTATTTTGTCACTCATTTAGTGCCAGGGTATTGCAGGAGAGGAAAAATAAACTAATTTTAAAAGATTTCCTTAAGACTTCTTTTGAGGAAGATCTGGCTAGCTCTTCCTGCTCTGCTCAATCTCATGGATCTAAAAAGAAGAAATCTAAATCCTCTGAGGTCCTCCCCCAGTGCCGGCTGGTGCTATCCAAATTAATGTCTCCATCTTTTGAGCCTTTTCATTCGTCGCCTTTGAAATTTCTGTCTTGGAAAACTTTTTCTGGTGGCAAACGCATCTGCTAGATGAGCGTCAGAGTTACAAGCACTGTGTGTTAAACCCCCTTATCAGATATTTCACAAAGACTAAGTATCACTTCGTACTAATCCATCCTTCGTCCCTAAGGTCTGTTCCCATAACACTTTGAACCAATCCATAGAACTTCCAGTGTTCTTCCCTAATCATTCCAATGCAGCAGAATACAGGTTTCATCAGTTGGATGTTGATAGACCATTACGTTTTTATCTGCACCGGACCAAGGAATTCAGGAAGTCAGACCAATTATTAATTTCCTTCTCCTACTCCAGATTAGGTCTACCAGTTTCCAAAGTGAACCTCTCCAAGTGGATCTCTAGCTGTATAGCTTACATCTACACTTTTATTGGTGAGCCTTTACCTTTAAAAATTAAGGCTCATTCTACGAGATCTGTCTACCTCTGCAACCGTTCAAGCCAGGGTCCCACTTGATAATATCTGTGCAGCAGCAACATGGCCTACACCTCACACATTTGTTACTCATTTCAAATTGGATTTAACTTCCAGGGGTAGAGCATCCTTTGGTTCCACAGTACTCAGGAGTATTTTTCCTTGAGCCACCCAAGAATAAGGTATTAGGGACGATGTCCCATATGTAAGAATGAAGGCGAGATAGGACTACAGAACATAAAGAAGTTATGTACTCACCATAATGTTCCATGTTTGTAGTCCATCTCGTCCTTCATTCTTATGAACCCACCCACCTACCCCCATCCTGAAAGTATCTGGAGACAGTAAAATATTGCTACCATTATTCACTGGAGACCTTTCATTGTTTTTTTTTTTTTTCTATGGTTGTTATTTCTCTGAGTTAGCAGCAAGCAAGATCTGGGGATTGTACTGGTGCACCATGGGATACCTACCTAACCACGAGTCAACTAGAAGACTTTGAGCTTGTAAAAAGGCCGAGTCTGCTCCAAACCCATATGTAAGAATGAAGGGCGAGATGGACTACAAACTTGGAATGTTATGGTGAGTACATAACTTCTTTTTTTAAATTGTTGGCACAACGTGCTATGGCAGAGTCTTCCCATCCCGAAGGTCAACCACCTACCAAGAAGATGACCCGAAACTCTGCTCTGATTTAGCTGCTGTTCAGCCTCCATCAGATGTCTCTCTTGAGACTAGTGAAAGCCAAGAAAATCATCCAGTTATTATCCGATTCCTCTGCCATGACCCTGTTGGAGGCCAGTATGGATCCTTCTCCCTTATCTTCTGAGGCTTTGCAAACATCTGCTCCAGATGTTGGGGAACCTTGGCTGATTACATCTGAGAGAGAAATTCTAGTTCAGAAAGAGATTCTCCTACTATGTTGGTTGAGTATCGGCAAGGGTCAGAACCTCCTAGGGTTTTTTGAGCAAACATTCCTCAGAAGAAAAACTAAAAACAAAACAAGCATATTTTCCCTTCTGTTCAAGATCCACAATGTGAATGGCAGGATTTTACCTAGGGGCTGTTTAATGCCCTGATGGCCTTAAAGCCTCCTCAAGGAGTTTCTGTACCTTCTCCTCCATGGTCATCTACTCCTTTTAAGAGGCCAAAACGGCAGAAGTCATTTGATGAGGATTTAACTTTTGGGGAAAAGTCTTTGATGTATTCTCAAATCCCTTCTCCCTTGGATTATGGATCTGAGGAGGAAGATTTTATTAGTCCAGACTCTCCCTTAGAAGAACTGTCTTTTGGGGATATTATTTCTCATATGATGGAATATTTAAAATGGGAATGTTCTCATGTTTTTGATATTCAAGAGGTATTATGAACTCTTCCAAATGGTGTCCCCCAAACCTTGTGCATTACCTCCAGTCTTGTCTGCCCTCTTAGATACCTTTTCAGCAGCCTCTGTTGCCCCCGATTCTCAACCTCCAGTCCCTAAGAAACCTGATAGATTTTACAAGGTACCTGATGATTGTAATTTTTGTACAAATGTCCCTCTGCTGATTCTGCTGTAGGGTCTGTCTGTTCTGACAAACCTTCTAAACTTTTGCCATCCACTAAACTACTTCCTTCTGATAAGGACAAGCAGAGCCATGGGGCATGTAGGCAAAAAGGTATATACTGCCGCCACCCTGGTTTTGGAGCTATGAATTACCAAACTCATTATGATCAGGCATGTTTTAGCCTTTCTTTTTCAAGCTTCTCAGACAATTTCTGACCTCCCTGTTTCAGAAGAGATGGTCTTGACCCTTTAGTTTGTGGGTTCTACCTTTCAAGTGGTTCACCAGTATATTAAATGTCAATAATGATGTAACTGATGCTTCCTCTAAGGCTGCTGCATTTGGTCCTATTTTGAGATGTTACTCTCTGCTTCATCTCCAGCCCTTACATGATATTAAGGCTAAATTGTTGGATGCTGCTCCTGTTGATATTAAGAACCTTTTTAGTTCTGCTGTTGCTGAGCTTTTTAAGTCCTTCCAGGATAAAAGCAAGGCCTTGTATATTTTTGTGTCTCCTATCCTTAAATTCCAGAGGAATTATCCACCCAAATCTGCTTTTGTATGCAGACATCACCCTTCTCCTAAAGGTAAAATGGGTTATAGGAATGTGCCCCCTTCCTAAGTCTACTCAGACTCCTGCTTCTCAGAATCTTCCTTTTCAAGACAAACCAGGTTCCCTTATTCCTTTGTCTTTCCCTGTCCCTCCTTAATTGGTTAAGGGTTACTGAAGACTGTTGGGTTTTGTACATGATCTGCCAGGGATATTTCATGGTGTGGAAATCACTTTCTCCTTTTCTGCACAATCCTCAGCCTACTCAGAAACAGCTTCCTTTCTTTCCAGAATTGCTTCAGGGGCTTTTGGCTATGGGGCACCATTCAAGTTGTGCCCCTTGCCCAGGAAGGGGAAGGGTTTTACTCCAGGATGTTTCTAGTTCCCAGGAAGAAAGGTATCCAGAGACTCATTCCGGACCTTTCTCAGCTCTACTCCTTTCTAAACTTCCTTAAACTTCCTTTCTTTTCAGATGTTGTCAATTCAAACCCTGTTCCCTCTTCTTCCCCATGCCTTTTTGGTATCCCCGGACCTCAAGGATGCTTATCTTTACATCCCCATTCATCCTCTTTTTTCAAGAAGGTTTTATGTTTCTCTGTTTTTCCTTGCATTATCAGTTTTATGCTTTACACTTTGGCCTCTCTAGTGCCCCAAGAGTATTACCAGATGCCTCGCTCCTGTCATTGCCTTTTGCAGGATGAGGGGTTTACATATTTTCTTATCTAGATGCTCTGCTCATTTTCTGATCGCTTTTCTTTCTCCTTCTTCTGGCTTTAGTCACAGCCAGGGATTTTCTCAAGGTTCTAGGATTCATGTCCTCCACAATTGGAAGCCTCTAGCCAGACTCCATAAGAGAAAACTGCTGTGGTTCCTCAAGTAATTGTGGCTTCCACACTGTCATTCACTGGATTACTTATTTCCTTTTCTTTCTTTCCATACCTTAAACTCGAGCTACAGTGTTATATTCATCAGCTTTCCTCAACCCAGGGCTTCCTTTTCAACCTCTAGTCCCATCTCAGGAACTTTTTTTGGATGCCTCGGAGGGGGGGGGGTGCTTTTTTAGTTATTGCAAGGTCCAGGATCTCTGGCCTCCCAATCAGAGGTCAGATCACATCAACATAAAGGAGATGAGAGATCTTCTTTTGGCTCTTCTGGCTTTTCATTCCCTCTTTCTTCTGCCTCTCTGTCTTCACAGACAGTACCACAGTGATGTGGTATTTCAACAAGCAATTCGGGACATGGCCCTACCTTTGCAGACTTGTTCTTCAGGTCTGGGATCTCACTGTCAAGTATCGAGTGTCTCTGCTGGCTGTCTACATTCCTTCAGAGCAAAATATAGTGGAAGAGTCTTTGTGCAGGTACAGTGCACAGGCTTACAAATAGATTCTTCTCAGAGATGCATTTCTAGACACTGTCCATCCATGGGGTACTCCACAGGTAGTTTTTTGCCTCCCCTTTGAACAGACAATGTCCTCTTTTCTGAGTCCCAAGCCCTCTGGCATGCAGGGTGAAAACACTTACCTTTTCCTTAGAAAGGGATGTTTCTCTACATCTTCCCTACCTTTCCTCTGATTGAGGGTCCTGCTCATGATCAAGCAAGACTCCACCCCCCCAAAAAAAAAATCTTGCTGGTAATGCCCTTTTGGTCCAGAAAGAATTGGTTCCCCTATCTTCCCTTAGCCAGGGCCCCTTACCACAAGTTACCTCACAGGTTGGACCTTTTCACACAAGACAAGGTGTCTCTGATCCATATTCACTTATCCACTCCAACTGATGCTTTGGGTGATAGGGTTTTGATCCCTTTTAGGCACCTCTTTTCTGAGGACGTGCTTAGGTTTCTGCAGGAGGCCTGGAAACCCACTTCCAGGAAATCAAATTTGTCCAAATGGAAGAGATTTTCTGTCTGGTGCCTTTCTGGTAACCAGGATTCCTTTTCAGTGGTGGTTCTCTCTCTCATTTGTGTGAATCACTCTATGCTAGGTTGGCATATTCTTCAGTTAAAGCTCACCTCTCCGCTGTGTCTGCTTGTCTGCCATTGACTTCTCCTCTTGCTTCCAGATTTAAAGGTTTCCTTCATATCAGGCCTCACGGGAAGCCTATTCCACCTTCCTACGACCTCAGCTTTGTGCCTGAAAAATTGACTCAGACTCCTCTTGAGCCTGCAGCTTCAGCTTCCTTGCCGTCTTGTACTTGGAAGGCTGTTCTTTTGGCCTTTACTTCAGCTAAGAGTGTCTTTGAGCTCCAGGCTCTTTTGACAGTTCCTCCTTTCTTAGTTTTTTCATAAGGATGGGGTGTCTTCATGCTAATCCTTCTTTTATGCAGTGAGTTGTCTTAATCAGTCTAAGGTTCTTTACATCTTAGATTTGCATAGGCAGCTAACAAGACTAAGGACACTTGCAAATCTGAGCAATTTTGTTTCCTTTCAACCCAAATATCTGGCTTTGGCTTGGATCTCAAAGGCCCTTTCTTTCGTGGTAGATATCTTTCTTCCTCTGAAAGTGTATTCAACTACGGCTGTTGCTTCCTCTGGTGCCCTTTTTCAAAGACTTGGATACCAGTTCCATCCTTGTGGTTGCTACTTGGACTTCTTGATTCCAGGGCAAGAGCTACCTTTACCAGAGCTATCCAGTATGGGATTTTAGAGCGCTGCTCTTTGCCTTCCTCCTCCCAGCTTTCCTCTTGAGCTTTTGTACTCTCCTTTATATGAAGAATACTGCAACAGTGATGTGGAAGGACATAATACAGTTGTGTAAAATTTTACCAGAACAGTATGTCCTTCTCTATACTGTTGCAGTACCCCCCCCCCTTTTTTTTTTTTGCTGTGCCCTGTTCCTTCTGCCTTCCTGGTCTGGAATTCTTTTTTTTTTTTTTTTCTCCTTCTGGATGCATGTCCTTCATAGTTCCCAGGAATAATTGTTCCTCCTGAGGCTTTTCAGTTCTGAGGTATGTAAGTCTGTACATCACCTTTATGCCTTTTGTGGGGTGCATGCGTGTGACACACAACATCTACAAATTCCTAAGGCTCTGGTATACTGGAAGTATGTTGGGCTATCCTTGACAGGGAATCCTTCATGTAAAGAATATTGCAACAGTGAAGAGAAAGACATACTCTTACAGTAATATTTTATACAACTATACCTTCTCCTTTGCTTATTGAGGCTCTCTCTGATAGTGTTTAAGAAATTTAGGGTTTCATCCACCATACCCAGTCTCCAGGGTCCTTTGTCTGTGGACACAACTTCTGTGTCTCCAGCTACCATTTTTAATAAACGTTTCTTTTCTTCCAATCCAGTTTTTTTATGTAAACTAGCCAAGTGGATAGAATCTCTGGAGGACAAGCTGATGCAGTCCAGTCTAGTAGCATTTTAAAAATATTATCTGTTTTTTTATGGAAATTTGTTTTGAGATGCATGAATAGTAGAAGAGTTTGCTGCATTGTTGTTGGTTGAGTAAAAGGTTTGTCAAAGATATTCCCAATGTTTCTCCCATGCCAGATCATTCTTTAGAAGTGGCTGTCACTATTTCTATTAAAACAACTTTGTCATTTTTGATGAGGAGTTATGCTTGGTTGCACAGTCAAAACTTGTCAGATGACTTAAAAGATATTTTTAATGCTGCCTTTGATTCTGATTGTGTGTAATGCAGGGTATGTCAAAAATGTTTAATTTTCCTCCTTTAAACAGGATACATTTTGGCAGCTTCATAAACTGAAGTCCCAGGTTAACAAAAAACAAGGTACCAAAAGGAAGTGGTAGAATGATGGCTCGTCTTTCAAGTCTTCTTCCAGGTGCTACATCTTTCAAGTTCTCTCAAGAAGGAGGCATGCAGTCCATGGGTTTTGACAAATAAGTCCTCAACATTGTAGGAAAGGGTTACTGAAAGACTATCCTCCTTCATGCAAGGAAGCTCCTCCTTATCCACTGGACTACTCTGTTATTCTCCTATTCTCCAGCATTTGCTGGACTCTGGGATCATAGAATCGATGTTTCCTTCTGAGAGAATGAAGGTTTTTTTATTCCTGAATTTTCCTATTTCTCAAAAAAGAAAATTCTAGGAGACCAGTATTGGACCTGCCCTTTCTTGAATACTTTAATCCAGATTCCCAAGTTCAAAATGCTCACCCTGCAGACAGTGCTTTCTCTTCTTCCAGACCACTGCTTCATGGTGGCCCTGGACATAAAGGATGCCTATTATCATTGCATATTGTTTCTAGATGCTTCTGATATTTGTCGTCATTGGGTCGCCCTTTTTCTGTTTTACCGTTTGGGCTTTCCACTGCTTGAGTATTTATAAAATTTTTGCCTCTGTAGTAGCCCACTGTTGGACTTTGGGTGTCCACAATTTTCCTTTCTTGGATAACTTGCTGATCTGTGCATAGACTGTGTCCAAGTGTTTGAAATTGTTAGAGAAGGTTTCAGTCTTGCTCTGCATTCTAGAATTCAAGTTGAACCTCCAGATGAGTCCCTCACAAAGACTAGGGTATCTTATCAACTCCAGTGTAAGAATGGCTTTTCTACCCAAAGACAATTCTTGGACTGATGGTGACTATGATTCTCATGATACCAATGGTTTCTCTTCACATGAGAAAAATTCAGTCATATGTTGAGAACTGTTGCACTTGGCAGCTTCATTCCCTGGAAACCCTGTTGCCAGTGTTTCCTTTCATCAGTCAAGAGTTAGTGGTGGAGAGAAAAATTTTGTTAATCCAGGATTTCTGTTCTCCACTCCAATCCTGTTAAATCTGTTCTGACAGATTTGTCTGACTTTGCTTGGGTAGCTGTGTCAATGGGGAAGCAAGTGCAAGCTGTTTGGAGTCCCAAGGACACATGTAAACACATCCATATCAGCGATGTAGGTGGTGATTCTTGCCTTGAAGGTTTTTCATCACCTACGGACTCTGGATACTCTCCAGGTGATTACAAACAATACCACAGTTAAGTGGTATCTCAGAAAACTGAGGGTATGAACTCTTGCCCTCTGTGCTGATTGGCTTCTCTGTATTCTCTGACTCTTCAGGCTTCTTACATCCTGTCAGAGCTCCGTGTTGTGGCAAACAGACTAAACAAATCCTAGACAGACCTGCACAAATAGAAGCTTTTAAGGCAGCTTAAGGCAGTGGCGGTACAGGATCTAGTGCAGATGTGCAGAATGCCTCGAGTAGATGTTTGTCTCCTTTCAAAATCGCCAACTATAGAAATTCTGTTCCAGGTGTCTTTGCAGCTGTGCTTGGAGGTCAGATGCATTTTTGTTCTGTTGTACAGGAATATTCCTGTGTGTTTCAACACTTTCCTCTGATTCAGAATGTACTTGTAAAAGTTCAGACACAGAAATGCCAAAAATAATTGCGGTGACACCCTTTTGGCAGAGGCAGTGTCTGTTCTCCCTTTTAATGGTATTGGCTGAGGGCAATTACCACAAGCTCCCTCATACTCTGGACTTGCTTACACAGTCTCACGGGTGACTGGTTCACCTCGGTATATAGAAAATTCAGTTGACAGCCAGTATGATTCAATTTTGATTCCCTATAGGCACCTCTTTTATGTGGATGTGCAGCAGGTATTAAATAGTAGTTGAGGTTTTCTAAGTGATGCCTAGATGGAAATAATGAGTCCATTGAGGTTAATATCCCCTTGGTCTTGAAATATTTGTGAGAGCTACTTCAGAATGGCTTAATGTATGTGTCTGCTGAGGTGTATTTATTAACCATATATGCTCGTCTGCCCATGGATCCCCCTTCTTCTCTTTTGATGAAACAGTTACTGAAAGGAGTGTTGCAAATGAGACCCTCTTGCAAGGCACTTCTTCCTTCATGGGATTTCAGTTATGTTCTAGAGGAATTGACTTTGTCACTTTTTTAACCAGCAACTTATGCTGGCATTATTTTCTTGACATGGAAAACTGTTTTCTTATTGCTCTTATATCTGGAAGGATAATTTCTGAACCACAAGCTCTCATGGAGGGGCATCCTTATCTTGTTTTAGACAAGTATAGGGTTGTGTAGAGTACTAATCCTTCTTTCATGCCAAAAGTGGTGAGTTTACTTTTAATCAGTCCTTCAGTCTGTGTTCCTTCCAGAACCTAAGAGTTGAAGAGAGATGATTCTTCAGTCTTTGCATGTGCATTGGCAGCTCATCTACTACCTTGACATAACAAAGCCCAAGACTGAAAGGCTTTTTATTTCCTCCTCTCAGGCAAAAAAAGGTCACCCTATCTCTAAGCAAACCATTGCACTTTGATTGTCGTCTGGTATTGTTTGTTACACCTACTATGGCAAAGTGAATCACATTTGGCTTATCTGCAGGATATCCAGGGATAAATGAATACTACAACAGTGAGAAGGTAGAGCATCTACTACTATGGGGAAGATCATACACAACTGTATTTTGTTGTATCGTGATATGCATTAGTCTAGCTAGTTTTTATATACCAAATGTAGGATCTAGAGAACACTTGGAATTGCTTAGGGTGGGAATATCAGAAGAAATTTTAGCATCTGTTTAGTGCAGAAAGTCTAGCAGGCCATTTTATATAGTGAAACATTTGTTCTTGTTTGACAGTAGAAGAAAACCAAAACTTTATGTAGTTTCCTCTTTTTAAGTACCTCCGCATTCTACTTATCCTCATTCTCAAAGTTTCCCCTTAACCTTTTACCATCTGTCCTGTGCCTTCTGTATATACCTGTGTGTATTCCCTCTGTACCATATATTCATTAGTCCATTCCATTGTTCTGCTACCCCCTCTGAAAGGTATTTTCAGAGATCCAGGAAGTACTTTGTCCCTACAATCTGCAGCATGTTCTCCCTCCTTTCTTTTCAGAATGACTCCTCCTCATCTCACATCTCCCTAACATGATTTTAGGCAGCAATATAAAGCCCTCCAATCCCTTCTGGTTTAGAGTAAGAAGAGTTCTAGGTCCTGTAGTCATTGGTTATATTCTTTCTTCTCCATTCCATCAATCTTTCTGGTACCTTTAATCTGACTTTCTTCTAGCAGCTTTGTGTCCATTTCCTTATATGGCAACCAGAACTGTCCAAGGTGTCACCTGACAAGAGTAGGAGAATTCTTCCACTCTGTAGAGTGGAAGAATTTCTACTTTGCTTCTGCAGTTTGTCATCTTGGGGTGCATTCCAACATTCTGTTTGCTGCTACTGCCACTGGCCTTTCACTCTGCATCAAGTGTTCCTCTTCCTCTTATGATGCCATTACTTCCACTCCTCCCTGCTGATATTTTACAACAGGGCTGTGGCATAAATGCAGTACCTTACATTTTTTTTCACTGAATATTAACTGTGCTGCCTTTCTGTCTACTTGTAAAGCCATTACAGATCCTTTGTTAGACACCCGCCATCCTCCAGTGCTGTACCTGTTTGGGTTCTCAGCAAAGCAGTTAATTCATTTCTTTTGCTACCTCAGGTTTGTCTGAGACCAATACAATGAAGTGTACTCTACCTAGGTGATATCTCTGTGCTATGCAAACTATTCACTTTCTTTGTGTCCCACCATTCAGCCATGCGTGTATTCAGTTGCTCAGTCTTGGACCTAACCCTAGTTCCTTCATTTTCTTGTAAGCCTCCTGGTACTAATTCAGATGCCTTACAGATGTGCAGGTAGACTGCATGCTAGTTCATCACTGTCAAATTAGTCTCTAACTCTGCTCTTTCTAGCAGTAAATCTACGTTGGTTCCTTACTTGGTGTCCTATAGAAATGCTACATATTATCTCCTCAGGGCTTTCTCCATGAGTTTTCGTTAAGCTAACAGGCCTGTAGTTTCCTGCCACCCCCTTTTTTACTGTATACAAACAGAGGTACTCCATTATACTGTCTTCCATTTCTCTGGTACTTCAGCACTAGCCAGGGGTCTGGTCTGAAAATTTCAGTTGAAGGTATCTGCCAACATACTGCCCAATTTTTTGAGAACTCTGGGAAGCAGTCCATCTGGTCCTTATGACTTACTCTGCCTGAGGGCATCCATTTCCCCTGTGAACCCTCTCTGCATTTTGCTGTGCCTCCCTCCCAGCATGGCGCCCTCTATCCCCACTTTCCTTTGTAAAGAATGAAACAAAGTACAGTAAACTCTCAATTAAGTAACTCAAGCAACTGGCAAAAAAAAATCGAAGGAATACAGTACAGTTTTCATGTGTTGCATTTTCTGTTTCCTCCCTGCAGAAACATACCTTATGTTTTTTTAGAGTTTGAGTTTTAAAAAGGAAGCTAGGAATAAATTTCCTCTCTCCGCAACATGAGAACAAGGGAAAAAAAAAAACAAATTGTTCAGGGTACAGTATTAATCAGGCCTGTTTTTAATAGTAACTCTCAAACGAGAATCTACAGTCATCTGGCATCTACCAATCCCCATGGGTGCCGGTTACTGATTTAATTGACTTCTTACTAGTTCTGTGGCTACTGCATCTCCCCCACCCCTTCCTTTCTATATCTTGTAAGCTGTACCTTTTGCCCTAATTGCTAGTTTCATATTTCTATCTAGTCACATTAGCCTTCCATTTTACTTTTTCTCACATTGAGTACTCCCATCTCTGACCCATTGCTGTTGCTTGTTTCTTTGCAGACTTTGTTCCCAGTCTGTTTAATTCCTCTTTAACCATTTCCCCAGGACCCTTGCATGTCATAATCTGTTTTTCTAAAATCCAATACACCATTAGTAAATGCTTAAATAATGTATTGTATCAAAAAGGGCTGTAGACTGAGGGCTCTGCATCAAAGTCAAGTTCAGTTTTATTATAGTACTTTAAAACTAAGCAAGAAATCACATTGTGAATGAAATAAATATAATCGGGTAAAGCAATCAAATAGAATGCTAGATTGCTTTCAGGGACAACTATTTGTTTAACTTTTACATAATAAAAGCAAGACATATTCATGTTTTTATATATGACGTGGTTGCTTTTTGTGAAAATAAAAAATATTGCATAATTGCTGCAAACTTGATATTTGTATTAAGGATGTTAACAATTTAAAAAGCCAAAGCATGTCTGTGTATTCATTGCATTTGTGTATTACAACCAACATATTTAAATTCCTTTCACATACATGCTGACCCTGGAGAGTTTGCTCTTCAGATAAGGATATACATCCTCTGACTGTGAAGAAGTTGCATAAATAAATATATTAAAAGCAGTAATGTACTTAAGAATATTGTTTTGACATATACACTGCTCCCTAGTTAATAATGTAAGCTGTCATTTAACGGTGATTATATATACCTGCTGTTGTCATTTATAGCCTGCTGCCATTAGAAAAGATAGCTACTTTTGTACCCTCAGAAGACTGTGAAGAAAGCTGAACAGACACAGTAAATATTTCAGCTTGTTGAAAGGGTACATATGCTGCCCCACCACTAAGCCATATCACTGATCATGTAACTGCCCTTTACTTTCTGACATAAACACACACACACACACACACACACACACACACACACCATCTTTGTATTCTTCTATTTGATTGCCCAAAAAGTTAAAGAAATGGTCACAGTAACTGATTGCATCTTGCTTGTCTGAGAAACATTTGCTGCCAAACCCAAAAAGCCACATCAGTCTGAGTAGTTATGTAATTGTCCCCTGCTTTCCCACATAGTTTGAACCCCACCCCAACAAATGGTTACTGCTTAGCATTCATCTCTGATGTTCAATCATAAAGAAAATTTAAGAAATAATCACCACAGTAGTGCATTTCATCTTTCTTCTGCCATTTATAGCATCCCTCATCCCAAGTGCCATAATAGTAATAGTAGTAGTGGTAGTAATAATAATGATAAAGTAAAAAAAAACTGAATGCTGCTGTGGGCATTGGTGTGCAGTTATCAGTGACCACAGTCATATCTGGTGTTCTACCAATATTTGTTGAAATAAATTTACATGTAAAAGAAACATCATCCCTGAAGATCAGTCTGCTGCTGTTGAGCACTGTAGACTAGACATATCTGTTTAAGCACTGTGATTGAGTGTTCAAAGCAGCCACTCCTCTTATTCATAGGCAAGTACTAGGCTAGCTGCTCTTATGGGTCATTTTAAATATACCCAATTTCCCTTTTAGTCCTCAAACCTGTCCCATTTGGTAGTAGATTATTAGCCTTACCCATCCTATGGTTGATAATTCTATATTATCAGGAATAACTGTGGTAATACCATAGATAATCTGAGGGGACCTGTGCATGGGATAAACCATTTAGGAGCTGCCTTCACCTATTAGTAGTTAAGGGGACAGTCCTGGGGTAAATTTACTGTTACCTATCAATAGATCCAAGTTGTGCTTGAATAATAATTAAAATGATGCAAGTGTTTATTTACTTGGCAAAGGCAGACTCACTGTGTCCTTCTTGTCAGTATGAGGGAGTAAGAAGCCATGTTGATGAATAGCATGACATTCCACTTATGAGTTCCGATTCTTATTTTATTTAAAAGCTCTAGGGTCATTATTGTATTAGTACAGTTAATGTGATAAGGAAGTAATTATATATGAAATGTTTTGCCAATGGAAACCTTACAGTATTCAGCTAGATATTTACTGATACCAACCCTATTTTTACATTTTTTTAATTTTATTTTTGAACCTGCTGTTCTGGTCATTACTATGATTGTCCTTGGTATGGAAATAACTCGTAACCTGTAGATAATGAATTACAGTTAAGTGATAAGTCTGTCATCAACATTATACCCTAAATTGGTCTTTACTGCTCCATACTGCTCCTTACATGCAATTCCAAAGGAAAGTACCTAATGGATTTAATTGAATAGCAACATTGACAAGTAAGGGAGAGTTAACACCTTGCCATGGTATTTGTGAATGATAACTTGTAGTAAAAAATAATTTGTGACTGTTTCTACCTCATTTAAAATCTTATGTACCAAATGTTCTCATGTTTAAGTGATATGCCATTTTGCCTTTCCCTCATAACAAACAGTACTTGATTGGTTTTGCTCAAGGAGACCCATCGACATTCACATCTGTAATAACCTAATTATGGTATAATTTAACTTAGTGTCTTACAGAAGAGCTCTTTGAAGCTTGCAAATCCTCTCGTATCTGTATAGTGATTTTTGGCTTTCGGTGAGTAAGAATTTTTATGAATGCCCAGTTTTCAAAGTAGACTTTTTAGATACTCCTCTAGATGACAGGATGAATACACCACACTGACTGTTCCTCCATACAAAAGTGTTGTCCAGATATGCACTGTTTAGCAATGTTGTGTATTCCATTAAACAATGAACCATTTAGCACAAACAGCTTTACCACTAAACAGCACAAACTCTCTTGTTTGTTGTTGTTTGGACCACTGTGCTGGCAGTACAGAGAATTAAGGTTATTAGTAGAGTAGCATCTAATTTCCCTCATCCTCCATTTGCCTACTGTATGACCCTGAACAAGTCACTTAACCAAGCAGTGCTCTGGGGCTTCTGGGAAAGAGGGCTAGGCTTCTCAGTGGTCTCCTGGACTGCATGCTACCTATAAAACTAAGAACTCCTTTAAGGTGCATAAACATAGGTGTAAAGGTTTCTATCGATCTGGTCTGAGAATTGCAACTTTCTACAGAACTCTACTTGTTTTATAAACATTTTGTTGAACCCGTACTGTAGCTATGCCAGAGTCACTTAAACGTAAAAAAGGGGGGCTGAGAAATAGCTGTGTGATGCTCTTTCCCTTCTGTTGCATTCAGGGAAGTACAGTACCATCTGATATCTGTGTTAATAATACTTAACCAAAACAGCATTTTGCCTCTGACTCTCATGCTGTACAATATAACAGTAAGACCATTCCATAAGGTGTCAGAAATTTAAAAAAAAGTAAATATGACCAATATTTTATTTTTCCTTTCCAAAGCCTGTTCAGTCTCACCATCTTTAAGTCAGTCTGTATGATGCAAAAAGATCTAAAGCCAGTATGCAACCCTTCCAGCTTTCATGTCAGTGTAGTACTCCATTAAGTACCTGTGTAGACGATTTTCAAAATACTCTTAAGTTAACGATTTTACACACAAACCATGCCTTTTAGCAATTGATGGTGTGCTGGACAGATTTTTGAACAAAGACCTTATTCTTACAAATTGGCACCTACACTGGGTCTCACAGGGGAAAACACTTTGCAATGTCAACACTTATTTTTCTTCATATACTTGTGAAAGTCTGTATAATTTATATTTTGTCATTATGGAATGTTAAATATATGGCATTATTAGGTGTAGGGATCAAGGAAGAAAATATGAGACCTAGGGGAATTCAAGATTTTTCTCAATCCATGTTTATTACTTATGGGGAAACGGCTAAGGAAGTTAAGAAGATTATATCAAAAAACTGGTCCATGTTTAAATGTAATCAGGATATTTACAAATATATAGGTTCTGAACCGATGTTTACTTATAAAGTAGATAAAAATTTAAAGTTTATGTTAGATCATAAGACTACATATTTGACAGGTATTAAGCTAGGGACGCATAAATGTGGATGCTGTGAACAATGTTCATATATTAATGAAAAGGCACAGTTTTTACTGGCACCCTATGACATACCCATTAAACTAATGGATGGTTCCTGTACATCTAAGGGATTAGTATATTTGGCCACGTGTAAAGGCTGCACATGTTTCTACGTTGGAAAAACAGAAAGAAAATTAAACCGTAGAATCTATGAGCACTGTTATTGTATTTTTAAAAAAGGAAGAAAAAAATGCTCTAAGTAAGCACATTATAGCTAACCCCACACATAGCTTTATTTTTGGGATCCTGGAGATAGTTAAAATGGATCCAAGAGGAGGAGACTGGAAAAATAAATTACTTCAGGCAGAATCTAAATGGCAATTTAAATTAAATGCAACACTTTTTCCAGGTTTGACTGAGTCTATAAGTATTAAACCGGAACTCAAGCATAGGGCTAGTGTCCTTTGAATATATTTTTACATTTTTAAACACATTTTAATATAAAGGAACAAGGAATATTGTTTAATTTGAATATGTATAAAATAATATATTCTTTTTATGAATTTTATAAACATATAAAGTATAAGGATTGAACTAATTAATATTTATAAGATGTGTTGTCACATGTTCTTAGGATTTCCTATAAAAAGTAAGGATTTTAAATTAAATTTGCAGATCTGTTGAAGTCTGTATGACGAAAGCGCTCATCTATGTGGATTCAATAAACCTTTTTACTTATTTTTTGTGGACTAGTTATTGGCGTTTCAGCAGTACATTTGGTTCCTGTATAATTTATATGTAATTGTGTGTGTGTGAGATTAAACTGCTTTGGTAAGGATGACACTGCTATATGCATATTGTGTGTTTTGTTTACTGATCTAATTCTATGTTGTCTGTTTTGTAGGTTGGACCTGGCTTGGTTTACTTGATCTTTGATGAAACCTGTTTTGGAAGGGGTGTTATTCTGCATTCTGTGACACCAGTGGAGCCACTCTTGCAACACGTCAGTCACTCTATTTACTACCAAGCAAACATACCTGCTTTTATACCAAAGTACATGTTAAGAGCAGAATGCATACAGGTAAAGTAGTCGAGTCGGTGAACTGCTCTACAAATATATCTACTTCCAGCTGAATATGATGGCTTAGATTGTTCTGAAAATGCTTCAGTACAAGGAACAGCAAATGTTACTGTTTAAGTGATTATGGTTAATTCATTTTGGTATAGATTTTGTCATGGTTTAATACACATTATAACTTTCCCTAGGCTATAGCATTTAACTGCAGAAATGTATTGTTTAGCCTAACCATTCTGAAGTATTAGCAACAGGCTTTATAAAGTGAAATGCATTACCATCAGTATAGAACCAAATACAGAAGCAACTCTCCTGCTGTGCATCTCCTCTTCTGCTTTCTTTAACGGAACTTAGCAAACTGACTTATTATATCAGTTTGCGTGATCAGAACACATTGTTTCAATAGAATTACTGGCAAGCAGGTGATTCACATTTTCAGATGGATAAGTGTTGCAGAAAATATTTGAAGTTTCAGCTACATTGCCCAACAGATAATAAGATAAGTGCTTTCCATTTGGCAAAAATTACTTTTTATTAAACCATGGTAATAAACTATCACAGATGCTATCAGTATTGCTTTTGAGTGAATTGTAGTAATAAACCTGCTATGTTGCATCCTGCAGCTCTGTTTCAGTTGCATTTCATCATTTATCTATTTATTTATTTAATTTATTTTTATTTGATTACCAGGAAGGTCCACCTGAGTAGAAGCCCATTTTCAGTAGAGGCCCAGGGAGAAAAGCTCCAAATTAACACAAAACATTTTAAGAACAATAATTTTGTAATCTTCAGAATTAAAACAAAAACATCTGCAGTTAAAATAATTCTAACAAATTAGACATAATATCAAAACATTGGTTAAGAATTGATGCAAGTTATATGACATTCTTTTAATATTTAGAAAAAATTTAAACAGTTTGTAGAGAAATTAAAGGTAAATTAGTATAATAAAAGGAAATAGGCTTACGTTACATTCGGAGAGAAAGCCAGGGAAGAGAATTTGATAGAAGTAAGGAAGTGAATAAAGAAGGGAGAGTTACGAGTTATGTGGAATGAAATGGTGCCTATTCACATTTAGGGATATAGTTCATACTGGTTTTGAGCAAGAACAGAGCAAGGTTTTAGTTTGGAAGTCTTTCAGAGTGGTTTTGAAAGATGGTTGGGAGGGTACTAACCTGATGGATACAGGTAAGGAGTTCCCAGCCTTAGCAACCTTGTACGAGTGCAGGCAGTGCCCAACGAATTTGATAGGTTTATTAGATAGGAGTTTTTGGTCACTGGATCGCAATGACCGAATGGAGATAGTTATGTAGAATGTTTTTTAGTGCTGGACAGGCAGATGGATGCTAGATAATTTTATAGGTGGTAAGAAGTTGTGCATAAGTTAGTTGATGGTCTAACCAATTTAGGCTTTTTAGAGCTATACAGCGGTGGGTTCTGAAAGGGATATTTGCTGCAAATTTAGCAACTTTGTTAAACTTTGTTCAAGTTTTAATTTTTGTGAAGCCTGGAGGTTAGTAAGGATGGGAGCGCCATAAAGAAGTGGAGAGAGATAAATAGTGGCAAGTGTAGTTTTAGTTGAATTGATGAGAATGTGCGTGAAAATGTTACTGGAGGATTATCAATGGCTGCACTGCTGGATCAAGGTTTTAGTTACATTTTAGGAATTTGTAGTTTCTTTTTTTTTCTCTTAAAATTACCAAACACCTATTATTATTATTGTGCCTCTTGCTGCGTTTGATTTCAGGTCCACCCTTAATACTCGTCAAAAACTTTGTTAGTATTTTAATTCATGTCAGCTGATATTCAGTTCAGGTCAGCTTTTGCTGCTTAGGAAAATTCCCATCACAGTGTGTTAACAGAGGTCAAGCTCAAAGTAATTTAAGTTTGCACTACAGTACAGTGCAGCTCTAGTGTAACAGTAGAACTCCCAGGAGTATATCGGAAACAAATAGCATCTCTGTGCAAGGTCTCCCTGCAGTCCAGAAAGGAAAGTGCGTAATAGAGGTCAGTCCTCTTAAAACTGTCAGGATTGATGAGCTTTGTAAGTACCTCCACAATTATTGTGTTTCCTTAATGATAGAAATATTTGAGTTTGTAAACTGAGTAGTCAAACGCATGGTTTTCTGCATTATATCAGTCTGTTTCATCGATTAATGTGGTGGAGAGTCTCCTTGCAAATTTGTTTGCTTTTGGCAGAGTAAGTCTGCTTCATTCACTTACACTGGTAAGACATGCATCACATGTATTTGTATTTGTTTGATTGTAAAATAAAAAGGAAGGTAACTGAATGCATAGTTATTGCAGAAGAGTACATCAAAGTCCATCATATTGAACAATTGCTACCACAAGCAAAGTGCCCATAAAATAAATGATTTCGGTAGAGGGCAAGCCTCCTTGTATTCCTCAGACCCTTTCACCTTCCTATATATATATATTTATTTTTTTTATTTTTATTTTACATTTGTTGACCGGGCTAGTCTAGCTGGAGAAAATTCCATTTTCAGTAGAGGCCCGGGGAGAAATGCTCCACAAAAATAAGTACATAGAGACAAAAAATAAAAATATTAGTATAAATGTTAAAGAAAACAATAATAACAAACTGAACAATTTAAGATTATTACTACAAGAGTTAATTACTATCATACATAGTTACAAGAAAATAAGCTATATGCTTTAAAATTAAAGGTGCATGAATTAATTACTACCACTCACAGTTACAGTCTAGGGAAAAAAGATATTAAATTTTATACAGAGAATACAGAGATGCATGTTAGATATGGATACAAGGAAGGGAGGTAAGAAAAAGAGTGTAAAGAATAAGGGGGAAAAAAAAGAAATAAAAGGGGATTAGATTATGAAAACGAGATGAAGTTAGGACAGTAATAGGCAAGGAAGCAAATTTGAAGACAGTGTAGGTGGAAGAGAAGAATGTCAAGTGGAGAGTAGAGTCAGAGAAGGAGAAAGAGGTAGTTATAAGTAAAGTTGAAGTATTGGGAAGTTAATCAGGTTTACTGCAGGAGCAGAGCCAGTGATTTTGGAAGTAGA
>NC_056750.1:765181744-765186744 GCF_019279795.1 Protopterus annectens | reverse complement strand
AGTAAAATTGAACACCATATGAGCGATATTTGAAATTTTGAAACTATAATAAAAAAATAAAAATAAAAACTATACTTACCTAAACGCTGTAGGCAGGGAGGCAAGCCGCTACTTAAATATTCCTACTGCGAGATAGCACTACATTGAAGTAAAGGGAAAATATTCCCTATGGCGATTTCCATGTTATGCGCACGACATTTCGACCAATCGGGTTCACTCAATACGCATTCGCCATTTACAATTTCCGATCACGCAATAGGAACCCATGTATAGCGTATGAATATGTGTTAACCTTTTTCTGTAACATAGAGGTGATGATATCTTTTCAAGTTACTATAAGAACTATGTTAGTTCATTAACTTTCAGATCAATAAGAACCTTTTATGGGAGTTGAGACCTGTACATCATTTGGTTAAAGAGCTGCTTCACAGCTTAGCATGGCAAAATTGGCAGTCTGCAGTTTGAGACTTCAACATAAAAAATAAAACTCGGACATTCTTCATTTCATAACTAAAGTACAGTTGTGCAACTTGCACTTAACTGTAACAGCTTATGTTCGAATTCTTCGCTGCTGCAGTAGTCTATGGTTTGTATCCTGTCCAAAATGCAGCAACCAACCAGTCAGCTACCAAAATATTTCATCACCTCCCACATTGTCACTCTGGCTGCTTCTAAGCTGTACCCTTTTTGGAGGGAGTGATGTAAATGACCAGAGTGACTAAAAATCTTCAGTAGTTTCATGCTGCCTTGTGCAGATGCATCTCTGAGTTTCTTCTGGATCTTTACCTTACTGAGAGAAATTGGCAAATAGCACTGTAAACTAAGAGAGCAGCCTTGGTTGTTAAAGAATGCTGCCTGACTGCTCACAGAGAAAAGCACTTCACTATCCACTTCCTTGTACTTAATAATTTAAAGCAGGGCTTTTAAAAAGATATGTAACTGTAAAGGTAAACTCGCATGTAATCCCATATAGCACACAACCATCTCTAATTGTTAAGCAGCAGCAGCAGACCACTTTGCCAAATGTTTAATCTGATGTTGTTAATCTTCGTTTATTCCTTACTCTTGGGAGTCTGTTCCAACCTCGGAACCGGGCCGGCCTTTTTTTTCAAGCTCTCATCAGCCACAAACCTATCGAGCTAAGATTTTACCCATCATGGCTTTCTCCCTGTTACTTCAGATCTAGTTTGCCGTGTTGCTGTTTAGCCATGTCGAGCCGTTCCTCTCCAGCTAAGTGTATATTTTGATAATTTTTTTTTTTTTCTCACAGAATTCTTAGTTTTTCGACTTTATTGAGTTGTATCTTTTTTCTTTACCTGTACCTTTTTGGTATCTTCTACTACCTTTGTTGGTAGTCTTTCCTCACCCTCACTTGGGCCTTACTACAGTGTGTGTGCCTAGTTTTTCAATATTTTGTGGATATAATGTCTGAGAAGAAAGGGAGTCCAGGCTTTGAGATGTGTTCAGAGTGCGGACACAAACTGCCTCACTCTGACACACAACTTGTGTGTTTATTGTTTGGGCATGCCTCATCTCACAGTGAAGCTGCCCTGTCAGATTTGTAAAGGTTTTTCTGCCAGGACTTAGAAAGAAAGTAAAAAATAAGTTGGTACTAAAGGGTATCCTTAAGACCTCTTTCTGCGAGGCTATTTTTGGGTCGCAAGAATCTTCTCCTCCTTTCAAACAACATAAAACGTCCAAGTCTCTTCCATAGTCTCCCTCTGGAGACCCTAAGAAATTGAAACATAAAAAGGCTAAATAGTCTGTGCCAGCAGCTGCTTTGGCACTGACTCACTTGACTCTGTCTCCGATTATGTCTGCTGGTCTCTCTAAACTTTTGCTTTCCATGCAGACTTTAGCCTTCATGGTACAGACTACTACGGCACTGACTAGTTCAATGCACACTTTCTCAGCACCGATTGGAATATCGGTGCAGTCATCTTTGGCACCGACTGAAATCTCAGTGCAAATTCCTTTGGCACCGTACAGTTTCTCATTGCATACGCTTTAAGCGCCAACAGTTTTCTCGCCGCAGACTCCCTTGGCACTGACAGTTTATTAGGTGCAGGCTTTTTCATTGCAGACAACTCCAGTTTTGACAACACCATCCTTGGAGCAGGAATCTTCCACACCGTTAATATTGGTGCATACTGCTTCTGCGCTGGCTTTAGTGGCGCAGACTATACAAACACCACCAGTTTCGGTGCAGACATTATCTTTTCAGACACCTTTAAGTGGTTGTGCTAGCCCTTTTTTGGACAGGCCCAAATCACCTTCAGGTCTTTAAATGAGGTCTGCAAGAAGCCTTTCTGAACATGATGTGGTGCGTCTTATAGACCAGCTGCTTTTGGCCAGAGGAATTCCTACCCCTTCAAAAGTGCATCTCCCTTCTGGAGTTGATTATCCTTCTCCACAGACTCATTCCTATACTCTGACCTCTGTGGAGGTTTTGAGGCATCCCTCCTCAGACGGGCTGACCTTCCTGGCCTTGGAGAGGACACTGGCCTCTGCTGCTTGGACGCCTTTGTCGGAGACTACTACTTCCTCTGAGCCTCAGCTGTCTCAAGTCACAACACCCGGACTGCAGGAGCAAGAGTCTCAGGCCATTCTCCCCTTGGAAACACGGTCCTTGCAGCCTTCCCCAGAGTCTTCCATTGAGGAAGTCCACAGCAAGACTAAGTGTAAGAGGAAGCACATGGACTCCACGGAAGAGTAAGTGACTGAAGACACATATTACGATGACGGGGAGGGGTCCCCACGTTCACCTTCTGACGAGTGACCTCCTCAAAATTTTAAAGCAGAGAGGTGAATGGACATCCTCCAAACCTTCCTCAGAGGAGTCTGTATTCCTGCAGGCTTTACGTGCCCGGCCCCCTACACTCCTGGGTTATCCCACCTGCCGATGTGCTCATCAAGCACAGCGTGCGTGGAAGGCACTGGACTCAGTGGAGGCCATAACTCGTAGGCCGGACAAAATCCTTTCTCCCCCAGAAGAGTGCCTCTATTGGTCAAAAGATCTCCCAGTAGACGCCATGGTGGTGGCTGCCGCTAGAAAGAAGGAACTGGCAGAGGAGAACCAGGCTGTTCACCCACCCAATAAGGATTCCCGGGTAGTGGAGAGATTAAGGAAGTGAGTCTTCGTGTCATTGACCTTTGCTGTTAGGTCCTTGAACTACCTGGCACATTTCACAAGGCTACAGAGAGACCTGGTGTCTGAACTCTGAGACCTTGACAGGAGCAGTGTCTGATGAGGTCCGAGACAAGGTGGCCTCTCACTTAGCAACCCTAGAATCCGTTTCCAGTTCCTCAATGAGTTTGATATCACACGCTACTGAGGGAGCAGCAAGAGCTGTGGGTGCAGGCATAGTCATGAGACTCCATGCCTGGATACACCTTTGTGGCTTTGCAAATGCCTTCAAGGCTTCCTTCCTTAATGCCCCTATTGAGACCACTACATAGTTTGGCTCCAACATAAAAGATACATTGGCCAGATCTGAACAGGACGGTAAGACCCTATCTGCCATGGGTGTCTGTTTATCTTCTCAGCAGTTCTATTCTAGGAACCAGAAGAGTGGGAAAATGTGGCACAAAAAGTCTCCGGGTCCTTTCCATGATTCTCATGACGAGTTTTGCCCTAGAGGCAGGTGGGGAATTCTAATGCAAGACGCCCCTTTTGGGGCAGGGAAGGTCCGCGACACTTGGGTTTCAGGGTATCTTCATCTGGACAAGCCTTATCTGCACTCCTGAAAAGCTGCCCAATTGCTTTCCTCTGGAAGTAGTTGCGAGCCATTTTTCGTTGTACCTTTCTGCCTGGAAAACCATAACCACAGATGCTTGGGTACAAGGGCTTACCACCAAAGGATACCATATTCCTTTCTTATTCACTCCCCCCTTACCCAGAAGCTTACGCAACATACCACCCAGTCAAAGGAAAGCCACAGCTATAGAGATATCAGAGCTGCTTCGAAAAAGAGTCAACCAAATAGTCCCCCCAGACCAGACAGCATCCGGCTTCTATTCAAGATTTTTTTCGTGCCAAAAAAGACCGGGGACTAGAGACCAATTCTGGATCTCAGCGCCCTAAACAAATTCGTAAATCCAGAAAAATTCTGGTTGGTCACGGTTCAGTCTATACTTTAACTTTTGGAAAAAGACAAGTGGATGTGCTCCATAGATCTTCAAGATGAGTATTACCACATAAAGGTAGAAAGGTGCTCAAGAAGATAACTTTGCTTCTGGATGGGAGCCGGTCATTACCAGTTTTGTGTACTGCCCTTCAGACTCTCTACAGCCCCCAGAGGGTTCAGAAAGTGCATGGCAGTAGTCACAGCTCACCTGCGGCTTCAAAGATTCCAGGTGTTTACCTCCCTAAACGACTGGCTCATTACTGCCGCAACAAGACTTCTACTGGATCAAGCATTTACTTTAACCCTAAAACACAGCACAGCAGCTCAGAATTTAGATAAACTGGAAGAAGTCAAACCTTACTCAGTCACTCATTGGAGTGATTCTAGACACAATGACTTGTACAGCCTCTCTACCAGATTACAGACTTCAGAGGATCAAAGAACCAGTCCAGGCAATACTTTCACAAAATCTAGCCTCAGCTCGATCCATTCAACTGCTGTGATTGATGGCAGCTTCCTTCACCGTAATCCCTCTACGAAGGCTACACACGAGGCTTCTTCAGTGGCAGCTTCTTACTCAGTGGTACCCATCCCAGCACCCCTTATCTTTTCCAATTCGAATAACCAAGATTTAAAAACAGGACTTCCTTGGGTGGATGTCAAACAACCCTCACCAGTAGTCTCGACCCTTTACTCCACATCAGCCCAATGCCACAGCGATGACGGATGCCTCCCTGATGGGGTGGGGGGGTTGTTTCCGGGAAAGACAGTCCAAGGCACTTGTTCACAGATGGACGGCCATCTGCATATCAATGTCCTAGAACTTAGGGCAGTGCTTTTTTTTTTTTTACTAGAGTTGGGTAAGCATTCCAA
>NC_056750.1:765108239-765181244 GCF_019279795.1 Protopterus annectens | reverse complement strand
AAATTTTAAAAAAAACACTGAATTTATACATTGAACAAATGTACAGTGTGCACACTAAATATGCATGTAGGAGAAATGAATATTCATATAACTGTACAAGTGGTGACTAACAAGTGTGTCAAAGGTCATGGATGGATGCAAACACATTTTATAGAAAGAAAGCAACTGTCAAAATAGAATTAATATCTTCCATTTTAAAGCGCATTTAATATTAACACTTTCATTCAGAGCAGGATATGTTTCAGAATTAAGCAGTAATTGCCATTTAAGTTCTCTTAGTTCTAAATATAATTCCCAATCTCCAAAAAAACAGTTAACTTGTTCTAATACTATGAAGTAAAATTTACTAAAAGAAGTACAAAAAATGCTATGTTTAGCAAGGGCATTATTTAAGTCCTTTGCCCTGATGGCTCCTAGATGCTCCTTAATTCTTTCTGAAAGTTTTCTTGTAGTTTTACCTACATAAAATGCTTTACAAGATGCACAAATACCTGCATATACTACTGCTGTAGAATGGCTGAAGAAATATTTTGAAAACTTAATAGTATGATTACAATGTGTGAATGTGTATTGAGATCCTGTGAAAATGTTAGGGCATACCACACATATATATATGTGTGTGTATATATATATATATATATATATATATATATATATATATATATATATATATATATATATAGATAGATATGTGTGTGTGTGTGTGTGTATATATATATATATATATATATGTGTGTGTGTGTTTGTGTGTGTGTATATGCATATATATATATATATATATATATATATATATATACATATATATATATGTGTGTGTTTGTGTGTGTGTGTATATATATATATATATATATATATATATATATATATATATATATAGAGAGAGAGAGAGAGAGATTATATTCTCACAAATTATCACATTAATAGCATCCTAAGCATACAATCAGTCGTGAGGGATTTGGGCACCCAGCTTGATGGCAACCTGACTTTTGACCACCATGTTACTTCCGTTGTAAGGAAAGCCTTTTGCATGGCCCACCTCATAAGTAGGGGTATCTCATCCAGGGACAAGGTCATAAATTCCCTGTATTTCCTTATAAGGCCCATTATTGAGTACCTCACCCCTTTTGGAGTGTACCTCGCAAAGTATATGCAGCAGCTGGAGTCACCACAGTGGTTCCTCGCCATTAGAATTCAGGGCCTCAAACATCTAATATACATAGGCTAAAATCCTTGTCCTCCTTGTCCCTCTAACTCAGTTACATACAGATACCTCAGAGATGACCTCTGCCTAGCATACAAGGCAATCACGGACCCCATCTTGATGGGACTGCTGCATATCCTCAAGTCAAGCTCCACTCAGTAACCTGCATGCTCATCCTCAACCTGCTCTGTGAGATCAACAAGACTTGTTGTCGGGACAGATTTGTATCCCAGAGACTCCCCCATCTATGGAATAGACTCCCTCTCTGCATCAAGCAGAGTACCTCTGTACCCCTTTTTAAGCACAACTTGGATAACTGGATAGGAAACGGAAAATATACCCCTGGGATTCCACCAGTGTCTCTTCTGGACTTGGGCATCGGGGGCTGATTTGTGTAAACATAGGCTAAACTCTTGGCTAGGCTTATATGGACTTCAAGGCCAATAGCCTTGTAACCTCCTATGTTCCTATAAATACCTGAAATGTTAAAACTAGCAAATACATACATAATTGTCAGAGTTGTGCTTTTCAGTTTGTTTTGCTCAGACACATACAGTACAACCCTACTACAGCTCCCCTCCATACACACATCGATCAGTTATAGCCGCTTTTTTGGTAGTATACATGTTAGGTGTGTTATCAGTTACAATAGTAAATTTCAGCTCTTTGTTAATAACAGATGCATGTAGCATGAACCTGGACAGCTTGGACCAGCTTATGCAGATGTGTTTAACAATTACAAACACTTTGTCTTTGTACATTTGAGATGTCAAATTATAACCAAATGAATCCCCTCCTGCACGTAGACCTGCAGTATTCAGAACACAAGGAATCATATACTTCACTATGAAAAAATCCAATAAGCTCACACAAAGTTCACAAGATAAAAAAAATGCATCTGAGTGCTTTTTTGAAGACAAAAGCACTTAGAAATTAAATTATACTTGTTTATTCATCAGTGCTGTTTCCAGTCCATTCATTTCCGTTGTGTTCTGCTGGAGTCTGTGTGTTTCTTTTGCTAATGGAGTTTCACCTTACACAAAGCTGAAAGCAGTGCAGCTGCAACTTTGTAACTAACTGCTGCAAAGCTTTCAAGTGCCAGATAAAAACTGAAATGTAAAAAGTAGTCAGTAGTGAAGCAGAAACCGTTCAAATGATTAAAGTTCAGAAAAGATCTTTCATCACTACTAGTAGCAAGGCATCTCTTGGGGAAAAATGCATTAACTTTTAGGTTGCACTGTTTAACAAACTTCAGTAGTGTAAAACATGTACTTTTTTTTAATTCCTGCAATAACTCTCTGCTTGTCTGTCCCCAGCAATGGCAGAAGTTCCTCCCATTCCCCTTTCATTTTTCAGTCAGGCTGTGTCTGAGTTCTTCAGGTCCTAGTCCCCTTGATCCCACCTGAACCAGTAGTGAACTGCCTTACTGCTGCTTTTTTTGCAGCCTAAGCTGCCCCTGCAGAATTGTGTTAACAGGATGAAATACTAAAATGAAAATATCAGAATGGTTTTCTGTATTTTAGACATTGCTTCTAAGCAAGCTACACCAGAACATATATTTGCATTCTGTGAAAAAACTAGCTAGGTTAAAAGGAGTATTTATTTCAAAATTGAGGTCAGACCAAATAGTTGAGCTGTGTATGTAGAAGTTGCAGTAAAAACAAGAGAGAGACTGTCAAGAGTGTAATGAGATAGACAGCTGTTGTACTTGTAGCCTTAGACATAACAAGTGCTGTATAACTGCACGCGAGATCATGAGAAACTTGCTCAGTTTAACATTCTGAATTGTATCGTATGAGCTTTGACTAAATGATTATCACCAAAACGAACAAAATCCTCTGTACAACTGGAAAAAATGTTTCTTTTATTGTCCAAAACTTTTAAAAAATGAGCGCTTTCGTCTGCACTAGGCAGACTTCATCAGATAAAAACTCACTGGTGTATGACATATTTATATAAACAGTAATAACATAATTGTTAAATTAACATAAATCAATTAAGAAATTAAAGTTGTATCATCCCCAGTTTTTTTCTGCCTCTTTTTTCTTCTAATATTATACCCAATATAAAATATAAAACTATTTAAACAATTTCTATTATATGTTTACAACCTTTTCACCTTAAAATGAGACACAATGTCTTGTGAAAAATATAAAATATGTATAAAATTGTATTTTGGTGAAAAAAGAAGAAAAATAAAAAAGAAGAAAAAAGAACAAAGAAGAAAAATTTTCCTGGGAACAACTTTAGGTGGAAAAACAAAGGGAGGAGGGGCAGATAGATAACATCAATATAGATGCCAATGGAATTGTATATGAGTATAGGGGATACAAGATCTATAATTACACAAACTTGGAATTAGTCAAAAAATATTTTGAATTATTTTCCAAGGGTTTCAAGTTTGTCAGATCCCGACAAGGGGACCTTGCTGATATTTTGACAGAACTAAAATTATACCTCAGGAAATTGAATTTGAGATTGATTTATAAGAACAACTTCAATAATAGAATGGTGGACAACGGTAAAGGGATGGTAAGAAGTAGTACGTACAACCCCCCACTCCATCCTGTTATCAATACTTTTGAAAATATAGTTACAACTGAGATTTATGAAAAGTATGGAAATAGGGGAAAAGGTAGGATACAACACCATCTAAAAAGAGAAGAAGAGTCTTTATTAGATAACTTAGGAAAAGAAGTGAACATCTGGTTTATGGAACCTGACAAAGGTGGAGGACTTGTTATGTATAACCGGGAGGACTATAATAATGCTTTAACAACTATCTTAGCAGAGGAAGACACTTGTAGTACGGTGTCTCACAATGAGATCCAAATAGCAAACAACAGGATAGATTCCTTACTGGAGGAATATCTCATAGAAAATAGAATAGATAGTCAGACCTACCATTTCTTAGGACAAGTACATCCTACCAGTCCTGTGTTTTTTGGTATACCGAAAATACATAAATCAATAACAAAGCCTCCCTTTAGACCCATTGTCTCAGCAAAGAAATCTAAAACACATCCTATTGCTGTCTTTATAGACCAGATGGTCAAAAACATTGTTGTCAATCAAAAACATCTGGTGAAGGACTCTTGGGATTTCCTAGGAAAAATTAACAACAATTTGTGGTCCGAAACATGTAAACTTATTACAATTGATGTAAAGGACCTTTTTTCCTGCATTCCCAGAAAAGAGGGCTTTGAGTACTTTGAGGAAAGTATTTACAAATACTTAGACTCTCCATTGGACAAGAAATTACTGATCCTTGAACTGATGGAGGTTGTATTAGATAACAACTACATCATGTTCGAGGGTGAATATTACAAACAGGTGAGTGGGGTGGCTATGGGGGCAGCTTGTGCCCCCATTTACGCCAACCTTGTCCTTTTGGAATGGGAGAACAGGTACATATTTCAAAGCCAGTTTATGGGTCATATAAAAACCTATTTGAGGTTTTTGGATGACATATTTGTTATTTGGGAAGGTACAGTGGAAAGTTTTGAAGGTTTTATAGAATACATCAATAATTCTACCACTTTTCTATCCTTCACACACCAAGTGGAAAGTAAAAGTATTAACTACTTGGACATCACACTTAGTAAGACAGTTGATGGCTTTAAATCACAGATTTTCAGGAAACCAACATGGTGTAATAGTTACCTGCGCTTTGAAAGTCAACACCCTTATCATCAAAAAAGAAGTATTGTTAAAGGGCAGGCGGTTAGGCTAGCCAGGATGACATCGGAGTTTGATGACTTATTGAGTGAATTTATTTTTTTGGGAGAGAAATTTAATGAAAGAGGATACCCAAGGAAAATGTTGGGGGAAATTTTGAAAGAAGTATATCAGGGATGGGGTAATAGATATAAGCCATTGCTGGGTCAATACTTGACATTCAATACAAAAGCAACGGAAGACAATAGGGATTTTTTAGGGGCTTGCATAATTGAACATAACAATTTTTCTGAACAATTTACCAAAATACTGCAAAACAATTGGTCTATTTTAAATACTAATAGCGATATTCATGAAGTTGCCGGGAATAAACCCCTATTCATACATAAAGTAGGTATGAATTTCAAAAAATTCTTGGAGAGAGGGGCAACATCACCAAGGGACAGTAGGGGAACTAACCCTTGTGGGAGATGCAGGCAGTGCACACATATTCAACAAGCCGAAAGTATTATCTTAAACAATGGTCTGGGTAGCCGATTTCGCAGGGGCAATTGTCAGACGAGGTTGTTGGTCTATTTAGCTACGTGCAATAATTGCCCCTCATATTATGTGGGCAAAACGGAGAGGGCATTAAAAGATAGAATCTATGAGCATAGGAACGACATCAGAATTAAGAAAGAAACTAGTGCCCTTTTTAAACACTCTATAGCCTGCAGTGGTACCCCAGACTTTAAATTTGGCATTCTCGACCGGGTCAATAGAAACATCAGGGGTGGTGACCCTAAAAACCTCTTACTACAAAAGGAGATAAGATGGCAATTGAGACTAAGGTCCAATTTTGGACCTGGCCTCAATGAATATATAAATATAAAGGCCATTTTGGTGGGTAGGGCAGAAGTTGTTTGAGGCATTTTCCAACAACATAACTATGGATTACATCAACAAGATGTGTATATCATTACAACAGCGTCATGTACCAGTTGGGTTTTTGCTATTGTATATCGATTGTATTCAACATTCATTTCCATACAGTCATTATAAGACATAAGGGACACTCATTTTAATATATATACATATTTAGACAAGGGGATGAGTAACATTCAACATCATTTTTATCATTTTTCTTCTTTGTTCTTTTTTCTTCTTTTGTATTTTTCTTCTTTTTTCACCAAAATACAATTTTATACATATTTTATATTTTTCACAAGACATTGTGTCTCATTTTAAGGTGAAAAGGTTGTAAACATATAATAGAAATTGTTTAAGTAGTTTTATATTTTTATATTGGGTATAATATTAGAAGATAAGAGGCAGAAAAAAACTGGGGATGATACAACTTTAATTTCTTAATTGATTTATGTTAATTTAACAATTATGTTATTACTGTTTATATAAATATGTCATACACCAGTGAGTTTTTATCTGATGAAGTCTGCCTAGTGCAGACGAAAGCGCTCATTTTTTAAAAGTTTTGGACAATAAAAGAAACGTATTTTTTCCAGTTGTACAGAGGATTTTGTTCATTTTGGTGATATTCATTTCCTTTGGAGTACCCTTTGACTACATGATAACATGTTGCTGTCACCTCAAGAATATGAATTATGATTAGAAAAAATATTCCCGGGGTACCACCGAAGATTAGAATACTTGGCTAAGATAAGTTGGTCTTTGTAGTCTCCTATTTTAGATTTCTCTATATTTCAGTAGCTGTCAAATCCAACTCTCAGTGAAGCCATTGCCACAAGATTTATATACGTGAACTCACTTTAGAGGGATAGTGTACTATGCAATTCTCTACAAAGTGTTGTTTCCATCTGACTCGATGCAACAAGAAGACACGTCTTAAGGCATAATTGCATCATTCTGTCATGGAATAAGAAATTCTGAAATGTTTTAAAAGTTAGCCCAGATGACATTTTTTTTCCTTTTAGAAGGAAAGCAAATCTCAATGCATGCGCAGTGATAACCTCGACTGCTGTGTACAAAATGAGTTCCAACCATAGTAAATGAGAGTGAGAAAATGAATGTCTGTTTACTTTTAAACAGAAAATATGTAACTATAAAATGTTAAACTTACAAAACTGGAGCGCTGCAGCCTAACAATGTACTCTCACAAGCTGCCCTTGCACCTTCTTAATAGAATATAACTAACTCAGGGCCCTAGGTAGGTGCCTTGTGCCATTCCATGCAGTTAAGCTGTTGATCTGCCATTTTCCTTTTCCACTGCATCATTTTTGTCATGTTTAGTGTGTTCCAGAACATTTTATTTTAAGATTTGTGTACATATTTTTGCATTCCAATGTATTTTGATCCCTATGTAATTTGTAGTGTATTGTTACCACTTTTAATTCAGCAAACTTTTTATAAATTAAATTGTCATATTCACATATATTGTTTAGACTGCCATATTGTGCAGAGAGTAATTTGGATTTTTTTTTACTTTTGGTTCAGTTTGAACGAGATGTAACAGTCTGGAATAATAAGAAATATGTTTCCAAACCATTGCTGGTGAAAGAAGATTCTGCCATCCAGAGGCATCGACGCTGGTTTTCTCAGTTTTATAGTGAAAACAGCCCTAAAATTGATACACCTAAAGAAAGTTTGGACTGGTGAAGAAAGCTGTATTGCAGAGATGTCATGTTTTATAAAAATGGTCTTTATAAGGTCTTTCCTAAAGTTTAAGAATCTTGACCAGAATGTTAAGTAAAAAGATGGTTTAAATGTGGTTTTGGTCCTTTTTCACTTTTCTGGCAGGAAACCCGATAGCTAACTAATGTTACATTAACCTGTCTGACAGTGTAACTGGACCAGATTATTCTGTAGAAATGCAGCGCTTTACTGCATTTAGACTAGCCAGATGAAATGTGACAGCAGTAGGTGTGGTTAGTCTCCGTGCAGTTTTATTTAATTTACAAAGACTTCTTGTATGCATATGCTCTGTTTGTGTACACGGCAGATAATCATATGGTGTTTGCTTGGGACTTGGAGGATCACAGTGGAATGGTTTCTGATGGGCTACAGAATGCTTAAAAGTAACAATTGCAACAAGTTTTCTTTCAGGTTGTAAACATTACTGTCCTTAAACTAAGCAATACAAATTGAAATTTTGTAACCTGGTAAATGAAGGTGTATTTAAATGGTTATCACTATTTTTTTGCACCAAGATGATGGATTAGGATTGCAAAACTGTTGAAATTCCAGAAACAACTGGCAGTTATTTCCAAACTATAGCTTCAGATGAGGTAATAGCTGTAGCAGACTCGAAAACAAACCAGTTTTTTGTTTACATCTTTCAGGTACTGAAAACTGGCTTTAAAGTAACATTGTCTGTATGAAACTGGATTTGTGTTCATGTTACCTTTTTCTTCATACCCTAAATATTTATGCCATGGAGTAGACATGCCATGAAATCCTTGCATGGAACCACATTAGCTGTTTTTGTGATTTAACATGAATGAGAACAGACAAAAAGATAATGTATAAAATTTTAGTGGATGTAACCTTTAGGGGGTGATTCAGGGTCAAATTCCATAACCACACAATCTGGAATTAGAGGTCACGGAATACTGTATAGTTGAAGTGGGGATGAAACATTGAAGTGACCGTGATACCAGAGTACCCCAGTTGTCAATGTTATAAATGCTTTGTTCATTATATACATAAATATAAGACTATATGGTTCATTGGCTGAAACTGCAGATTGACGGTAGCAACCTGTATCAACCTGAAATGAAGTAAGAATGTATAGCCATTTAATGGCAGAAGTAGAAACAGCTGTATTGTCGTCTTATGTTTAAGTAAACTGCATCCTTGTTTATAAAGCTGCTTTGATAAGAACTTTAACAGTATTGTTTCAGTAATGTTACATTTCCAAGTATAGAACTGAAATATTTTAAAAAGCCAAGTTTCCTAAATTCAAGAAAAGTTAGTGCGACCTCAGTAAGTGTTTTAAACTGTGCTATAGGATGAAACAGAGATTAGGTTTAGTACAAGAGATTTATAGTAGCGTAATTCATAAAAGCTGGCATACTGCAGTGACTTGCCCTTGTGAATCAGATAATTAAGGAAGGTAGTGAGTATTAGTGTGACATTAAACCAAAGTGAACACTTAGTTACTGGGACAGGTTCCTCACTTTGGAAGTTGTCATGGTGTACATTGTACAATAGTCAATGGCCAATGTCTACTTAATTTAATTATGAAACATTGAAACATTCCTTTAACCATATGGATGTGATGTAAAACATTGTACAACCCAGCTCAAAGAATTTTAGGATAGTAAGGAAATATAATGTCCTACAATTAAATATGCAGTTATTCAATGGAAGACATCGGCTTAGAGGGTGGGAGACCAAGCTAACCAGGAAGGTACAGTGAAGTCAATGTTTGCAAATGTGTATAATAAGATTATTTTACTGGATAAGTACCTTAGTTAAATAAAAAATAAATTGAATAGTTTTAGTTTCAAAAGAAGTGCTAGAAGGGGAATATTAACTTGATTCAGAGTGAAGAAAGTGGCTTTTGCTATTAGGTTCAGTGGGAAGCAAATGCAGATGCTTATGAAGTGTTGTGGATTTTTCAGGATGACAAGGGGCAGTGGTTACTGGAGGCCAACTATATAGCCACTAGTTAGGCATCTTCTGGTTTGCTGGCATTGGACCTTAATTTGCAAGTGACAAATACTGCTTAAGTTAAGGGTTTGAGACATTAAATAGTGTGCCCCTTGGACTTGAAATGGAGATGAATTCTGTAATAAAACTAGATAGTAATCTGCAAGACTGAATGAATTCCTGAATGTCATTTCTGCATAATCAAATTACCTCAACTGGACAGAGACAGACCTCTGGGATCTGTTATGTAAGAAGAGCCTTTAAAAAAGCTGACTGCAATACAGAAAATATACTCTTATCAATAGTAAATCTTAACAGGATTCTTCCCCCGGTCTGCTTTCTGATAGCAGTTATTGTCTGGATTCAGGATAACCCTTCAGCTAAGCCAGCTAAGCTGTTTTAATTTCAAATGGAAATCAAGCTTTTGTACCTTTAGATTTTCTGGCATTTGTATTCCTGGTGATGTAAGATATATGGTTAATTTACTTATGCTAGGAAGTCAGTATGGTGTTCCTTGTAGTATGACTGTTCAAGTGCATGTTTTTCATATTTAAAGAGTTCTCTTATAATACATCTCCAAAGATATGTTACAGCTATAGTTTTGGTAGTGTTTAGACTTAGACTGACAGGAGAAAGGTTTAGATCTTAAACTGGAAGAAACAGTGTTGCATCTCCCTGGCCTTGGATATGTTGCCTAGTTTCTCCTTAATTTTTCTACCATTGTGTTCTGTATCTGTTGGGTAGATTACACATTGCATTATTCATTTTGGCATGTATCTGTTTGTAAGCCTTAATGGTGGGCAAGGTGGGTGCTGCAGCTGTTTCTGAAAAACTGATGATTCACAAAGGTTGTAGTGAGGAGCACCAGAAATATTTGTACTATCTTTCTTCCTTCCACACCCAATGCTTAACTAAACAAGTCATATTTGAAGCTCATATACTGTTCAGATGTACATAAGCAGCGAAAAGGAAAATGGCTTTTGAGTTACCAAATGAGATGAAGGCTTATCAGGTCCTGTCACTCATACATGAAGCATTTAAACATTTAATGAACAGTGTTATATAATCAGTGGTGAAATTAGATGTGAATAAAAGCATCCTTAGGAAAGGAATACTTTTATGGTAAACTTAGTAGCCTGCTCTTTTTTTTTAGTGGATTGCCTGCTGTATAACCAGCATCTTTCTTCTTTTTGAATCCCAAGCACATAAAAGCACTTTCAACCACATGAGCAGTTTCAACATTCTGTTAAGCAAACTACTTTACTAGTCTTCTTAGGGTTGTCTAGTTCATTTAGGGTTGCTGTATTTCCAAACAAGCAAAATAGTCCTACTTATAAGGACCACAGGGTGAAGGATATAGAATACAAGTGGAGACAAAATCAGCATACATGTTTTTTTCTGACTAAATGAAGAATGCTGTTCTAATTTTATGGGCTCAGTGCTATAGTGACCCTACTTGAGCGATAAGTAAATCAGCAGCAGACACAAGCTGTAATTAGTGTAGGCAATCCTTCAACTTCTGGCATTAATTTTTACAATTAAAGCAATGTAGCAAAAAAATACAGGGTATAATGCTTGCATTGTAGTGGATGTGTGGCCATTAAACATTCCTGGAAGACACAAACATTATTTTAGTTTCTTCTGAATTTTTCTACCATTGTATTTCATTCTTAATGGGAGGGTTGCAGACTGTATGTTTGGATATGTCATTCTGTAAATTGCAATAGCTATATTTCTGTACATTCTGGAAAATTTAACAGAGATTCCCAGCAGTTAGCAACTTAAAAGTATAGCAATTTTGCTGTTTAGGATTTGACCCAATCCTTAACTTGATTTGTTTTTAGTTCCTGGAGCACATTGCTGCTTTTAGTATTATTTTCTGAGTTGAGTGTTTTTAATGAGAGCCCTAAAGGAGTTGATAACTTTATTATTTTGTGTCCTAGCTGGAAAAAAGCAACTTACCTCTTAAAATGTAATAGTAATATTGGAACAAAGTGTCACAACTGTTGTTTACTTGCAGATTTAATGTATTACATTCCAAAAATAGCTAAATCAATATAAGTGAATGTAGAATTAGTCTATAAGAGTTCCAGTTCTTGCACTGTGCACCCTTATCCCCTCCTAGACTTTGAATGCTAGTTAGTGTAGACGATAAAACCTAGAGATTGCAAGCAGTAAATATGCAAAATTGACTACATCACCATGTGTAATCACTACATGTGATTATAGAATCTCTGGTCAAGACATGGTACATACTAGCTTAACTGTTAAAACTAAGGGTACATGCTGAGTATGAAACTGAACAGGTGACCGCACATGGCCTCAACCAACATTGTTTTCTTTTACTTTTAAACATTCAAGGTAGTAATAAATATATGGTGATAGTTTCTTAATTTGAGAGAATTAAGCATTTCAGTAAAGTGGAGAGTATTTTGGAAATGTATTCTACTATTAAAAACTTGTATGCATACTTGCTACTGCGTCATTAGAATAATAGAGCTCCACTTCACACACAGCTTTGCAAAACAGTATGTGCAGCACTTTTTTTTAACTCAAAGGATTTTACAGTTTTGTTCCTTAAGTATTTACTGGCCATGTTGAAGAGCCTTGCAGAAGTGGGGTCTCATGGCATTGCTTGTCCATTTTTATAACTGAAATGTACAATAATAGGCACTGGTGTACTAGAGGCAGATGCTTCATTAGCATGAAGATGGGTTTCCATCAAGTTCACTACAACACTGATTCTACAACAGAGTGCTGCAAGATGAGTGCCCCAAGCTCAGACATGGGCATTCCGAGAGCTCAATAACTTTACTGATACCTGTGAAATAAGCTCTGCTGGTTTTTTTTACCTTGGAAGTAAACTCTGCTTTATATACTTGTAACTGGCAGAGGTGAGTTTATAATTATGAATGTATATGTGTTCTATGATTTGAAAATGAGTTGTATTAAAATTTAATGGAGAATTACATGTACTCATGTATTCAAGAAAAGACCAGAATGTCAGCAGGGTTTTGTCATCTGCAGTTTGTGGTCAAGCATAACTGCTTCCTTGCATTTAATGAACAGGCAAGAGAATGTACCACAGATTTCTTAATGGTTTTATTTTCTTGAGCACCCTCATGTGGATGTTTTTATAATAATGTAATATTAAAGCATATTTTTGTAATTGTTTATAATAAACTATTAAAGTATAGCCTATAAATAAAATTAATAATTACACCATTTTGTGTGTCTTATTTAACATCTAAAAACATTTTAACTGTTTACTGCCACTTGTACATGAATTCTCTTTCGTGTCATGCATTTTTGAAGTTTTGGTTTTCATATAGTGATTATACAACCTCTCGTACCAAAATACTTATGAGATGTGTGCATTTTTAATATCATGCCATTTTTATATAAAAAAGAAATGCAAATGTACTAAATTACTAATTAATAGTTAATTTCTTGGGGCAGAAGGAATTTATAACAAAATGTAAATTTCAAAAACAATGTAGGCATCACCTCATAGTATGAGTAAAATGATACCTTGTTTCTCAACATATTTGGTTTATCCTTTGAAAGGGAGTGTATCTTTCACTTGTGATCTAGTTGTTTCTGCACCCCCAGCAGTGATTAACATATGTACTTTCTTCTTTTCATTAACCGTAGGGGCCATCAGCTACTGAATATACTTTGCAAAATTACCTTTACGTGACTTTTCATAGAATACTAGGCTAACACCCCTAAAGAGCCTTTTTAAGCCTAGCCATGCTTCTCAGAAATATTAGAAAGGTGTTGATCCCACAAGTTATGTGGGGTGTATATAAACTTTGCATGAGGGGTTGAGCATTTACAAGCTTCCTGTCCCTAAGAGAAGATGTAGGTGCCAGACCAGGAGTAAATTTGTAATTCTCTATCCACTGTTCCAGGTTTCTCTTGAATGAGTGCAACGAAGAACTTTGCATCTGATGTTGTAAATCTGTTTATTCATTGCAAACAGGACCTCTGTTCCATCCTCAGAACTGATAAACGGCCATTTCCAAGCTCACGCCAGCCAAAAACTCACAGCTAAGACCTACCCATAATGCCCCTCTCCTAGTTACTCCAGATCTCATTTGTCGCGTTCCTAGTCAGAAGCATCTCTCCCAAAGCTAAGTAGAAAATTGCTATTTTTAAGACAGTTTCTCTTCAAAATTGTTTATTTTTTAGCCAAGTTGGCCTTTTCTCACGGTCGCCTATAACCTAATTCTATTCCCTACCCTTTAACTTGGTAATTTAATTTTTACCATTACTGGTACTGTCTCCGTCACCTGCCTTTGACAGGTCCTTATTTGCCACTTGCAGTATTTTTTAAATACCATCTCTGGTATTCTTTCCCTTTTTCTCTCCCTTATTTTGTTTTTTTCTATAGGATAGCCTTGTTGTCTTACTACGTCAGACAAAGCTAAGTTGGGGGTTAAACAATGTGACAAGTGTGGACATAAGATGCCTAACTTGGATACACATGCTCATTGTGTCTACTGTTTGGGTGTGGATCATATTAAAGCTGACACAGACATTTGTGCTAGTTTTAGTAATCGTACACTAACAGAACATATAAATAAACTTATCTTAAAAGGTTTACTCAAGACACCTTTTTCAGAGGCTCTATCTGGGTCGGGGGCCTCACCCCCTCCAAAGACCAAAAAACATAAGGAAAAATGGAGTCACCTTAGTTCCTGCATCCCCATCAGTTACGGAACCAAGTCCACGCCGTGCTTTGCCGGCACCCTCAGCGCAGACCTCTTTGGCACCAGGCCCTGTCTCTTCTCCCTCGGTGCTGTCCATGATATTCACCCCTATTTCAGTTCCAACCTCGGCACCACACTTTGGTGCTGTCCTTGGATCCATCATTGGCTCCGATGACTGTACCTACTTCGGCACCATCCCCAGCCACGGTGCTGACAGTTTCTTTGGCTCTATCAGCTCCAAAACTTGAATACCTGCCAAGGACAAGATACTCTCCAACTTACGACCCTTTTTTGGGGCAGAGGTTTAGCCGCTTTCTAGAAAGACCTGATTCTTCTTCAGCAGCCTCCTTTAGATCCACTAGGAATTCTTCTGAATTAGATCTAGTGGGGATTTTGGACCAGCTTCTGGCAGCTAGGGGATTGCCCATTCCAGCTAGACTTTCCGTCCCCCTTGGCTCGTAATCATTTACTACATCTTACCCTGTTTATCCTCCTCCAGCCTCTGCCCAGATCCCAGAGATCTCAGTACTGATATTCACTCTAGTGCATACTGTCTCTGCTCTGACAGCAGTGTTTCCCCTGTCAGCACTGTCCACCCTTGCTGCATTGACTCCGATGGAGACCATGCTCTCTTGGAGCAGGGCTTGGACCATTCGTACCTTGGTACCTAGCCCGTCGCCTATTTTCTCGCTGGTGCCGTCTATGTCCACGACTGCAACGGCTTCTAGTTCTCTCAGAGCTCCTCACCTGGAGGTGGGCTCCTCAGGGCAAGGGGTGACCCCGGTTCTGAGGTTGTCCCTGCTGGTTCTGGGCTCCCATCCCTCCTCAGGTGGGCCTGCTGTCCAGGTGGTGGAGAGGATCCTTCACTTCGAAGGCTCGCAGTCAGCACCAGTGACATCAGTATCAGAAAGGCCCCCCCAAGCATGCACCTCTCCCAACCCTCTATTTCGGGATCCTGGGCATGATATTTACAAGAACCCTCTGAAGGAAACCCCTTCTCCAGAGTCTTCATAGGTTCATACTAGGCTATCTGCCCTAGGACATTTATAAGCCTAGCCAGAGTGTGTTTGGCTTTTGCCACTCATTTTAAATTAATTTTGCTATGCCCTTTTTCGAGATTAGTATACTGTGCCTCTGTCTAACAGTGACACAGAAGTGATACCTGGATTAAACCTCCGACCCCCGCATCCACTCATCAAGATTCCTCTTGAAGAGAGACAATGAGGGACTCTGTCCAACCTGGACTGGGATTTTATTCCAGAGAGAAGGGAGCCTTTGGGTTATGAATCTGTCCCTCCAGCATGTCCTATCTATTTCAGTGCTGCGGTTCACGCTGTTCACGCCCCTCGAAAGCGCCAGAAGCTCGATGGGATTTGGATTTTCTGCGGTGCAGCATGTCCATTAATTCCAGGTTGGACATGTCTTTATACATCAGGCACAGATTGCCTCTGAGCAGGCGGTATGCCGCTGAGTAGAGCTGGAGTTTCTTTAACCGGGCAGCATATGGCATCTGTTTGAGCCCTTTGATCCTCTTGGTGAGGTACTTTTGGGGTCTTTCCAGTTGCAGGTGTCTGGTAAGGTACATCACAAAAGGGGCATTATACTCAATTATGGGCCTGATGAGGCATGAGTAAAGAGGCACGATGACCTCCCCTGACCTAGATGTGAATCCCTTCATGATTAGGTGGGCTATATAAAATGTTTTTCTAACCACTTTGGCCACATGGTTGTCAAATGAGAGATTGCTATCAACTTGGGTCCCCAGGTCCCACTACTTCTTCCGTACTTAATGGATTGCCACTTATGTGGTAATTTGTGGGCACTTTGTTTTTGCCAAAGGGGATGACTATAAACTTTTTGGCATTTAGCTTGAGGCCATGGCTTTGGCACCAGTTGTCTGTTTCTATGAGGCCCTTTTGGAGTATGCTTGTGTCGGCTGGATTGTCGATTATGGCTCCCAGTTTGCAGTCATTCATGAACTTGGTCAGCCATAGTCCTTCCGTGTTGGCCTGTACCTCTGAGAAATATATACCGAACAAGAGAGGTCCCAGGACTGAGCCTTATGGGATGCCAGTTGTAACTGGTTTGATGTCTGACATGGCTCCAGCAATTCTAACCATGTGGGTTCTGTCCTTGAGCCAGTTTGCAACCCATGTAGTGACATAGGGGTTTATATTTAAGCTGGTGAGCTTATCTATAATGCCCGAGTGGGTATTGTATCCATAGGCTTTTATGAGGTCCAGGTAGGCTGTGTGGACCACCTTCCCCTCGTCAATGGCCTTGGTGACTGTTTCAAAGAAATTGACCAGGTTTAAGAGGCAGGATTTGCCCTTAACAAAGCCGAACTGGGTAGGATCCAGTGTCTGTAGGTCCCCAATATCTTTATAAGGTCCATGATGATCCTTTCCATAGCTTTGTAGACCAAGCTAGTCAGGCTTATGGGGCGATAGTGTCCAGGATCCGTTGAGGCACCACCTTTGTGGAGAGGGACCACAGTTGCTGTACGCCACTCTTTGGGTACATATCCTGTAGTAAGGCTGAGATTGAAACAGTGTCGTTTATGTTTGGGTTTGTCTCTTTTTGGAGTTCCATGGGGCATGACCGGGACACATCCAGTCCCATTGATGCACCATGTTTTGCTGGAGGCTCTTTACCTGAGCATACAAGGATGTCAGGGGGCAGCACTCTGCTGGGACAGATATTGCCCTTTTTTGGTGGGAGGGTTGCACTGAACCCGTCAGCTAGGATGTTGGCGTATGCCATGGGTTTGGTGTATTTTTTGTCATTTGGATTACTTCTGAGCATATCTGGGAATTCCACCCAGGTTCCTAACATAACTAAAAAGAAAACCTTGTGGATTATCCTTATTACTGTCCTGTGCAATTTTCTCTCAAAAAGCTGGCTGGGCGTTTTATAGTGCCGTAGTTTTTGCTAATACTACTGATCAGAATGCCTTCCTATTTGTGATTTTGCTCTTATCTGCGTATTAGCTTCCTCCCTTCTATTGTATAGTTTGTTTATGGCTAGGGGTCCACCAGACAGGGCGTCTGCCTTTGGAGGATTGCGGTCTTGGTTTTGTTTGGATTGCATGATCCATGCATTTCCTGAAGGTGTTCCCCCTATAGAATGCGTTTATAAAAGTTCTGCAGTCTGGGGCGTATTTTTACATGCCGGGGGCTGAGAGGATTCCTTTCGGTTTTGAGGAGTGTGAAATTTGCTTTAGAGAAGTTTTTCGCTGTGGTTTCTGGGCAGGGTTTGGGGTGGGATGTGAATATCCCAGTGAGATTAGTTTCTGGTCTGATCTTACCCAGTGAGGGGATGCACTTCTGGTCTGGAGCATAGAGTCCCCATGTTGGTGATGAAGTCAGGTCAGTATATTTCCCCCTCTTGTGGGAGTAGTAATAAGTTGTTCCACTGGCATTTGAGTTTATAAAATTCTACAAAGGAACCTTTGGGCACAGGAGTGTTGGAGCTAGAGTTATGCTCCCAGTCTATGTTTAGGTAGTTGAAGTGGCCCAATATAATGGTGTTTGGAGGAGCCTTCCATGTTTACCAGATGTTCTCAGGAGGCCGAGTGGAGTTCCTGGGTTTGGGAAGGAGCTGGTCTGCTTAGCAGGCTATATAAGCTGGAAGGCAGTTTTACCCACTTTTTAGTTGCACATGGATAGTCTCTGATGCTTCGTGCTGTGCCTGTAACCAGGAGAGTGTGAGTATCTTTTGACATTGAGTACTCCCCTCCTTTTTTTGTGGATTCGGTCAAGTTTTGGGGCTGAAAAGCATGGTATGAGGTATAACCTGGTAGTGCTGGGGTGCTCTCGGGGAGTCCCTTGAACCAGGTTTCTGTTACTGCACAGATATCCAATATTCTCCATGTTAAAGGAGGTTTGAGTGCATGCATCTTGAGGTTTAGACTTCGCGTTGAGTACTTTTCACGTTTCGCCCTCCTTGTGATACCTGAGTAGGGGTTTTGTCTTTTGAGCCCTTGCCTAAAAAGCACTATAGGGGTAACGAGCCTTTGCCAATATCCGAAATTTCAGGGGTGATAGGTGATAGGTCCTAGCGAAGCATCGTGTGTCGGTATATCATCCCAGGCTGACATGAACGTGGATCCCCTTTGGAATAACACCAATGCCAAGCCAATTATTTGAAATTGATTATCTTGTCTTCATGTTTCTTTGGCATACATTCTTGGCAGGTAGGGTAGATGCTATTCAAGGTCAGGGTCATACCGGCCTGAGCCACATGCTCAGAAGGCTCCTCTGCTCTCTTCATATGTAGTCAGGGAAGTGCGTCTCGGGTCATTCACGCAGGCATGGACAATGGCCCAGGTATGGCCCAGCCACTTGCGGGCTGGCCTGGTGCTTGTGTTATGTAAGCGGATCCTAAGCGCCCGACAGGCAGCTGCCGTGATCTTCTCCTTGTTCAGCCTGGTAGCGGGACGTCGGTTGCCTGGCGATAGAGTCACCTAATACAAGTGTATCAGGTGTGTTGTTTGGCCTTGAGGGCTGTGACTGTTTGGCACACTGGCTTTATGAGCTGTATTGCCGTGTTTTGTTTGGAATTAGCGGTTGCTTGGGTGTCTGTTTTGGAGGTCTCTGCTGCTTAAACAATTTTATTTAGAGCCTCCGAGTATGTTTGTGTGTTTGTGTTTGGTTTGCTGTCGTGGTAGGTCTATGTGAGACCGGAATTGTAGTGAGTGTGTTTTTTTTTCCTCCTGACTGGTTACGCCAGTACTGAGTTGAGAGAGCTTAGCCTCCAGTTTGGCTATATGGTTGCATCTCTCACATGTGGTGGAATTTGTTGGGAGGAGGAGAGGGTTGTCTGTGTACATGAGGTAGTTGTAACATTGCCTCAAGATTCCCAGATTCACCAGCTGGACCGGAGAGGAGATTGACAACTGACCTTTGGACATGCTAGAATAGTATTGGGAATTCCTTTATAATTGAAAAAAAGGGCCAATGGGGAACAAGGTACTCAAGGGGAGTTTGTGAGGGTGTAGTGCTTTTAATTTTTTAGTGCTGACTTGTATAATTGCTTTAGTGTGCAAGTGCCAGGTAACTTAAATGCAATGTGCTACAGGTAACTTAAATGCAAAAATGACAAACAGTAACTTTCATTCAAGTAAAACAAGGAAATAAGTACAGTAAGCAATGCAGATATCACTAGGGGGATCCACAGAAGTGCTGAAAAGCCGTGTTTTAGGTGGAATTAGCATTTTAGGGAAATAACAAGCAAACAAACAACAAGCATACAAACTAAGCTAGATTCAGCAGGCCTGGATCTAGTCTATGCTACAGCAAACAAGGTGTACCAATTTCAGTAAGAAACAGTTCAAATATGCAGGCACTGTAAGCCTTTAACCAGAAATTCCCAGCGCAGAAGGGCAGAGTCCAGCCTCTCCTCCAAGAGTGCAGACCACGAACCTTCTTAATGTAAAGATCCCACTGGGTAGCCACCCCAGAAGAAACGATGCAAGAGGAAGCACCTTGATTTCCCCGGAGGAATCTATCTCCTAAGACACTGATTGTGATGAAGGGAAAGGGTCCCCATGTTCTCCCCCAGATGGTCTCATTCAGAGGCATTTTCGAAATCCTCAAGCAGCGGGGAGACTGGAAGTCCTCTAACCCTTCTTCTGAGGAATCTGTGTTCCTGCAGGCCTTCTGTGCCCAGCCATCTACTTCCTGGGTAACTCCACCAGCAGATGACCTTGTTAAACTCATTGTGCAGCATGCCTGGAAGGCCCCGGACAACGTAGAACCTGTCCCTCTGAGGCCAGACAAAATTTTATCTACACCTGAAGACCAGCCTCACTGGTCCAAGCAGTTGACAGTTGATTCTATGGTCATGGCAGCAGCCACCAAGAGAGAACTGGCAGAAGATAGTTCCACTGTCCAGCCTCCAAACAGAGTCCTGGACCATGGACAGACTAGGAAGCGGACCTATGCTTCAGTGACCTTCGCCATTCGGTCCTCAACTATCTGTCTCACTTTACTCACCTCCAAAGAGACCTAATTTCTGAAATGTCTTCCTCTTTTGGGGGTACTGCCTGATGAGGTGCGTGATACTGTTGCCTCCCAGCTAGCCGCCCTGGAATCCATCTTGAACACCTCAATGCGTTTGATAACTCACTCCACTGAGGGCAGCTCGAGCTGCCTCATCAGGCATTGTCTTGAGACGAAATGCTAGGATGTGGTTGTGTGACTTCACAGACCCCGTTAAATCTTCCTTCATCAATGAATCTGTCGACGAACCTGCACTTTTTGGACCCAAAGTCGAGACACACTTGCGTAGTGAGAAAGACTGAAACACCTTGTCTGCTGTGGGCATATGCTTTTCCAACCCCAGAGGTCCTACTCCAGGAATTGGAAGGAGGAAATGTGGTTCAAGCAATCCCAAGGATTTTTGTGACACTCGTGAACAATTCCCAAAACCGGGTGGGCCAGGCCCCCCCCTACCCAGAAGCCTGGCTATCCTTGACACAAGACAAATGGGTACAGTCCATCATTTCGAAGGTTATTCTATCCCCTTTCTTACGTTTTCCAAATCAGTCAAAAATCCCTTCCAGATGTTCCACCGCTCAAAGGGATATAGCAGCTTTGGAAATTTCAAAACTGCTTGCAGAAAGAGCTATTCAGCCAGTGTCAGCAGACCAACAAGGATCGAGTCTACTCAAGGTTCTTTTTAGTTCCAAAGAAACAGGGACTGGAGACCAATTTTGGATCTCAGTATCTTGAACAGATCGGTCAAGAAAACAAGATTTGGATAGTCACGCTGCAATCCATTCTTCCCTATTGGGAAAAGGAAACTGGATGTGCTCTATAGACCTTCAGGGCGTACTATCACATAAAATGAACAGAGCTCAGAAGATTCCTCCGCTTCAGGCTGGGAACCAGTCATTTTCAATTCAGGGCCCTGCCCTTTGGTCTCACCACTGCCCCCCGGGTGTTTACCAAATGCATGGCAGTGGTAGCTTCTCACCTGAGACGACAAGGATTCCAGGTGTTTCCATATTTGGACGACTGGCTCCTCACAGCTCCCACCAAGCATCTCCTTCTGATGGCCAGAGATTACACTTTTCGTCTGTCAAAAACTGGGTATCTCAATAAATTGCGAAAAGTCTGTTTTGTCGCCTTGTACTATTACCTACATAGGTGCAAATTTAGATACTGTAAACATGTCTGCAACACTAAGAACCAAAGGATATCAGACATTCAAAAATTGGTGTCACTTCTTTTCAACAACAACAGAGCCAAAGCCAGGTTAGTTCTAAAGGTGTTGGGAATCATGGCAGCGGCCATACCTCTCCTCGCATTGGCCAGATACCACATGCGGATCCTTCAGTGGATGCTCTTTTCTCAATGGTCATACCAGGAACTTCCAATGTCTCACACCATTATGATCACATAAGCGTGCAAAAGCATCTCATATGGTGGATGTCTTCCCCTCACCTCCTGCTGGGCAGCCCATTTGTTCCACCTCCTCCGGTCGCTACTCTGCCAACGGATCCCTCCCTGATCGGGTGGGGGCATTATCAGGGCAGGACAGTCCAGGGCACATGGCAACCAACCGAATGCCACTTGCACATAAATGTTCTGGAGATGAGAGCAGTGCTTTTAGCGTTGCAAGCCCTTCAAGACTCTCTTCCCTTGGGAACGATTGCAATCCAGACAGACAATATGTCTGTAGTGTGGTACATCAACAAACAAGGCGGAACCAGATCATACCCCTGTGTCGAGAAGCACTCAGACTGTGGCAATGGGCGATTTCTTCTCAGCGTTTTCTGATAGCAACGCATCCCGGGAAGTCCAATCACATTGCGGACAAGTTGAGCAGAGCTATTCTCATGCCTCACGAGTGGTCTCTGAAAGACTCTGTAGTGAGAGAGATATTTCTCAAGTGGGGTCAGCCTTGCTGCGATCTTTTGCTACTCCCCAAAACAGCAAGTGCAGAGAATACTTCACTCTATTCCTTTACCAGGCCAACCCAGCAGGGGCTAGTCCAAGTTTGGCCCGGGGACTTCTGTATGCATTTCCTCCTTTCCCACTGATCTCTCAAGTAATACAGAAAGCTATCGCTCAGAAGGCCTCATTGATCCTCATTGCTCCTTACTGGCCTCGACAAGTGTGGTTCCCCTTTCTACATCGATTTCTTTTGGGCGACCGTGGAATCTGGACCTAGTTCCAGATCTTTTGATCCATCAGTCGGGTCAGTTTCATCGCTCCCTCCCTCTCTGAACCTCACTGCTTGGTTCCTCCACTTCCAACCGTAGCCAGGCTTCCTCAATTATCTCACTCTGTTAGAGATATATTGATAGCTTCCCATAAATCTTCCACTCGAAAGATTTATTTGAGTAAGTGGAAACGCTTCTCATATTGGGCACAAGGGAAGGACATAGATCCTTTCACCGCTTCCATCCAACTAGTCCTTGATTTTCTTGCTGAACTCTTCCATGCAGGTTCATCTCCATCTACTCTTAAGGTTCAATTGGCAGCTATTTCCAATTTCCATGTGGGTATTTCTGAATCTGCCCTAATGTCCCACAAACTCTGCAAAGCCTTTTTGAAAGGAGTTTTTCTTCTCAGACCTTCTGTAAGAAATCCTCCTTCTCCTTGGGACCTAAATTTAGTTCTTGCTTCTTTGATTCTTTCCCCTTTCGAACCTGCAGCTTCATGTTCCTTAAAGTTATTATCATGGAAAACTCTCTTTCTGGTGGCTATCACATCAGCTAGAAGAATTTCAGAACTTCAAGCACTCAGTTGTCGTTCTCCTTACCTTGTGTTCCATAAGGACAGAGTTTCCTTACGAACTAACCCGTCCTTTTTGCCTAAGGTGGTTTCAACATCAAATCTAAACCAATGCATTGACCTCCTGTCTTTTTCCGGAGTATTCAAATAGGTCTGAACAAAAATTACACTACCTGGATGTTCATCGTCAATTAAGATACTACTTGGACAGGACAAACTATTCAGAAAATCTGATCAGCTGTTTGTCTCCTATCACGAAAGCAGAAAGGGACTTCCAGTTTCAAAGGTATCATTATCCAGATGGCTAACATCTCTGATTACCCTTGTTTATGAGATTAGACACCAAAACTGCCTAATAAACCTAAAGCCCATTCCACCAGAGCTTTGGCTACTTCTCTAGCCTTCCAAGACAGACTGCCTATTGACACCATTTGTGCAGCGACTGCTTGGGCTACTCCTCACACTTTTATTTCCCATTATAAGTTGGATTTAGCTTCTAGGCATAGAGCTAATTTTGGTTCCACTGTTCTCAGGAGTCTGTTCCGTTAGGCCACCCGGGACAAGGTGCTAGGGCGGTCCCATCCAGCAAGAATGAAGGCGAGATAGACAACTTAACATATAGAAGTTATGTTCTTACCATAACGTTCCATGTTAGTTGTCTTCTTCTCGCCTTCTTCTTTGCAGGCCCCACCCTCCTTCCCCTGGCCTGGACAGACCTAGAGGAGTTGTGATCGTGACCTCTCTTTCTACCACCTCTTTCTTAGTCATATGCTATTATGCATATTTTCTTGTTTCAGGATATAGGTCACCCCTTTTCTTCCTGCTGTTAGAGGTGGATTCTATTTCACCGTTATACTGTTTTTGATATAAGCTGGGTTAGCTTACAAACGAGATCTGAGGTAACTCGCCTAGCATTGTGGGATATAAGGGGAGCCTCGAGCCGGTGGAACCAACTCTCGAGCTTTTAGAGTGGCCAAGTCGGAGCCGAGGTCGGCTCCGAACCCATCCAGCAAGAAGAAGGCGAGAAGAAGACAACTAACATGGAACGTTATGGTAAGAACATAACTTCTCTTTTTATGTTTGGGTTTAGCTCTTTTTGGAGTTCACGTAGGACGCAGCCCGGGACACCGTCTGGTCCCATTGATGCTGTGTTTTTTGCTTTGGAGAGGGCGGCTCTTACCTGAGCATCTGAGATGTCAGGGGGGCAGCACTCTGCTGGGATAGATATTTGCCCTTTTGGTGGGGAGGGGGGGGAGTTTGCACTGAACCCGTCAGCTAGGATGTTGGCAATGTCTGTGGGTTTGGTGTATTTTTTGTCATTTTGGATTACTTCTGAGCATATCTGGGAATTCCCACCCAGGTTCCTAACATAACTAAAGAAAGCCTTGTGATTATCCTTACTGTCCTGTGCAATTTTTCTCTCAAAGCTGGCCTTAGACGATTTTATGAGTGCCCGTAGTTTTTTGCTAATACTGATCAGAGATGCCTTCCCTATTTGTGATTTTGCTCTATCACGTAGTAGCTTCTTCCTTCTATTGTATAGTTTGTTTATGGCTGGGGTCCACCAGACAGGACGTCTGCCTTTGGAGGATTGGGTCTTGGTTTTATTTGGGATTGCATGATCCATGCATTCCTGAAGGTGTTCATAGAATGCGTTTATAAAGGATTCTGCAGTCTGGGACGTATTTTCCACATGCCCGGGGGCTTTGAAGGATTCCACCTCGGTTTTGAGGAGTGTGAAATTTGCTTTAGAGAAGTTTTTCGCTGTGGTTTTCTGGGCAGGGTTTGGGGTCGGGATGTGAATATCCAATGAGATTAGTTTCTGGTCTGATCTTACCAGTGAGGGGATGCACTTCTGGTCTGGAGCATAGAGTCCCCATGTTGGTGATGATCAGGTCCAGTATGTTTTCCCCTCTTGTGGGAGTGGTAACAAGTTGTTCCATAGCATTTGAGTTTATAAATTCTAGGAACCTTTGGGCTAGGGTGTTGGAGCTAGAGTTATGCTCCCAGTCTATGTTTGGGTAGTTGAAGTCGCCCAATATAATGGTGTTTGGAGAGACCTTCATATTTTCCAGTGTTCTCAGGAAGGCCGAGTGGAGTTCCTGGGTTTGGGAGGGTGGTCTGTAGCAGGCTATAAACTGGAAGGCAGTTTTACCCACTTTTAGTTGCACATGGATAGTCTCTGATGCTTCGTGCTGTGCCACCAACCTGGAGGTGTGAGTATCTTTGACGAATATTGATACTCCCCCTCCTTTTGTGGTTCGGTCCAAGTTTTGGGGCTGAAAAGCATGGTATGAGGTATAACCTGGTAGTGCTGGGGTGCTCTCGGGAGCCTTGAACCAGGTTTCTGTTACTGCACAGATATTTATGTTCTCCATGTTAAGGAGAGTTTTGAGTGCATGCATCTTGAGGTTTAGACTTCTGGCGTTGAGTAGCACTACTTAGTTTCTTATCCCTTGTGATACCTATGGAGGTAGGTTTGTCTTTTGAGCCTTGCCTAAAAAAGGCACTATGGGGGTAGCAAGAGCCTTTGCCAATATCCGAAATTCCAGGGGTGATAGGTCCCTAGCGAAGCATCGTGGCTTGTCGAGCATATCATCCCAGGCTGACAGGCATTGGATCCCCTTTGAATGACACCAATACTTAAGCCAATTGTTGAAATTGATTATCTTGTCTTCATATTGTGGCATCATTCTTGGTGAGGGTAAGATGCTATTCAAGGTCAGGGTCATACCGGCCTGGGCCACATGCTCAGAGAGCTCCTCTATGTCTCTTCATGTAGTCCAGGGAGGTACGTCTCAGGTCATTCACACCAGCATGGACAATGACTGAGTCATATTTGTACTTGCCTTGGAGTGACCTGAGTGCTTGTGTTATGTGGCGGATCCTAGCGCCCGACAGGCAGCTCACCGTGATCTTCTCCTTGTTCAGCCTGGTAAGCGGGACGTCAGTTTGCCTGATGATAGAGTCACCTATTACAAGTGTATCAGGTGTGTTGTTTAGCCTTAAGGGCTGTGACTGTTTGGCACACTGGCTTTGTGAGCTATGTGTTGCACGTGTTTTGTTTTGGGGTAGCGGTTGCTTGGGTGTCTGTTTTGGAGGTCTCTGCTGCTTAGGCAAATTTTTATTTAGAGCCTCCGAGTATGTTTTTGTGTGTTTGTGTTTGGTTTGCTGCCGTGGTAGGTCTATGTGAGACTGGAATTGTAGTGAGTGTGGTTTCCTTTTCCTCCTGACTGGTTACGCCAGTACTGAGTTGAGAGAGCTTAGCCTCCAGTTTGGCTATATGGTTGCATCTCTCACATGTGGTGGAATTTGTTGGGAGGAGGAGAGGGTTGTCTGTGTACATGAGGTAGTTGTAACATTGCCTCAAGATTCCCAGATTCACCAGCTGGACCGGAGTGGCGATTGACAACTGACCTTTGGACATGCTAGAATAGTATTGGGAATTCCTTTATAATTGAAAAAAAGGGCCAATGGGGAACAAGGTACTCAAGGGGAGTTTGTGAGGGTGTAGTGCTTTTAATTTTTTAGTGCTGACTTGTATAATTGCTTTAGTGTGCAAGTGCCAGGTAACTTAAATGCAATGTGCTACAGGTAACTTAAATGCAAAAATGACAAACAGTAACTTTCATTCAAGTAAAACAAGGAAATAAGTACAGTAAGCAATGCAGATATCACTAGGGGGATCCACAGAAGTGCTGAAAAGCCGTGTTTTAGGTGGAATTAGCATTTTAGGGAAATAACAAGCAAACAAACAACAAGCATACAAACTAAGCTAGATTCAGCAGGCCTGGATCTAGTCTATGCTACAGCAAACAAGGTGTACCAATTTCAGTAAGAAACAGTTCAAATATGCAGGCACTGTAAGCCTTTAACCAGAAATTCCCAGCGCAGAAGGGCAGAGTCCAGCCTCTCCTCCCACAAGAGTGCAGACCACGAACCTTCTTAATGTAAAGATCCCACTGGGTAGCCACCCCAGAAGAAACGATGCAAGAGGAAGCACCTTGATTTCCCCGGAGGAATCTATCTCCTAAGACACTGATTGTGATGAAGGTAAAGGGTCCCCATGTTCTCCCCCAGATGGTCTCATTCAGAGGCATTTTCGAAATCCTCAAGCAGCGGGGAGACTGGAAGTCCTCTAACCCTTCTTCTGAGGAATCTGTGTTCCTGCAGGCCTTCTGTGCCCAGCCATCTACTTCCTGGGTAACTCCACCAGCAGATGACCTTGTTAAACTCATTGTGCAGCATGCCTGGAAGGCCCCGGACAACGTAGAACCTGTCCCTCTGAGGCCAGACAAAATTTTATCTACACCTGAAGACCAGCCTCACTGGTCCAAGCAGTTGACAGTTGATTCTATGGTCATGGCAGCAGCCACCAAGAGAGAACTGGCAGAAGATAGTTCCACTGTCCAGCCTCCAAACAGAGTCCTGGACCATGGACAGACTAGGGAAGCGGACCTATGCTTCAGTGACCTTCGCCATTCGGTCACTCAACTATCTGTCTCACTTTACTCACCTCCAAAGAGACCTAATTTCTGAAATGTCTTCCTCTTTTGGGGGTACTGCCTGATGAGGTGCGTGATACTGTTGCCTCCCAGCTAGCCACCCTGGAATCCATCTTGAACTCCTCAATGCGTTTGATATCTCACTCCACTGAGGGGGCAGCTCGAGCTGCCTCATCAGGCATTGTCTTGAGACGAAATGCTTGGATGTGGTTGTGTGACTTCACAGACCCCGTTAAATCTTCCTTCATCAATGAATCTGTCGACGAATCTGCACTTTTTGGACCCAAAGTACGAGACACACTTGCACGTAGTGAGAAAGACTGAAACACCTTGTCTGCTGTGGGCATATGCTTTTCCAACCCCCAGAGGTCCTACTCCAGGAATTGGAAGGGAGGAAAAATGTGGTTCAAGCAATCCCAAGGATTTTTTTGTGACACTCGTGAACAATTCCCACCGGTGCAGAGGGGGCAACTAATATGGAAGACCTCCCTTTTGGGGTAGAGGGGGTCCGCATAACCAGGCCACTAGAGATTCTTTCTCTGGTAGACCCTATCAGTGCTCCTGAGCAGCGGCCCGATTGCTTTCCTCTGGAAGCAGTCGGGGGTCGTTTTTCTCTGCATCTACCAGCCTGGTATCTTATTACTACCGATGCTTGGGTGCAGAGAATAATATCCAAAGGCTACCAAATACCATTTGATTAACTCCCAGACCCGTCAAACGAATCCCCGATGTACCACTCAATCAGAGGGAATTAGCAGACTTAGAAATAGAAAAGCTGCTAAAAGAGAGTCATCCAGACCAGACAGGACCTGGGTTTTATTCAAGGTTCTTTTTAGTGCCAAAAAAGACAGGAGACTGGAGACCAATCCTGGATCTCAGCCTATTGAACAAATTTATCAAACCTCAAAAATTCCGGGTGGTCACGGTACAGTCCATCCTTCCCTTCCTAGGGAGGGACAACTGGATGTGCTCTATAGACCTCCAGGATGCGTACAACCACATAAAGATGAATCACCATTCCCAGAGGTTTCTCCACTTCTGCCTGAGGGCCAATCACTACCAATTCAGGGCACTGCCATTCAATCTCTCAACAGCCCCCCTGAGTGTTCAGCAAATGTATGGCAGTTGTGGTAGCTCATCTTCGACTACAAGGATTCCGGGTGTTTCCCTATCTAGACGATTGGCTCCTTACCGTTCTGACCAGGAATCTTCTAGTCCACAGCCTCTCTTAAACTCAAGGTCTCACTCAAGGACAAATCTCAAATGTCCCCAATGAAGACACTGGAATTTATTGAAGCAGCCTTCGACACAACATCCTGTCAAGCTTCTCTTCCTCCCCTCACAGGCTTTCGAAAATGAGACACCAAATCCAAGACCATCTTCCTCAGACCTATGTACCAGCACGCCTTGTACTGCAACTCTTAGGCTCCATGGTGCCTGCCATTACGTTAGTACCACTGGCGAGACTGCACATGAGAATCCTACAGTGGCTCCTTTCCACGCAATGGTGGTTGTTAACTCACCCACTCGACCACATGATACGTCTTACAAACTTTTGAAAGGAAGAAATTTTATGGTGGATATAGCCACAAATGAATCTTTGGTGTTGACTGTTCAGTCTTCCCCAGCCCACGGCCACGGTGACCATGGATGCTTCCTTGTTAGGGGGGGGGGGCATTTCCAGGGAAAGACTGTCCAAGGCACCTGGTCCCCCATGGAGGCCAATTTGCACATAAATGTCCTGGAACTGAGGGCAGTTCTCTTAACGTTGCAAGCGTTCCATGCATCCCTACCCTCTGGGACCATTGCAATTCAGTCAGACAACATGTCAGTCATCTATCTGGTATATCGACAAGCAAGGCGGAACCAGGTTTTACTCCCTGTGTCGGGAAGCCATGAGGATTTGGCTTATAGCAAAACACATCCCTGGGAGTTCCAACCTTATTGCGGACAGTCTGAGCAGGAACATCCTGATGCCTCACAAGTGGTCCCTCAACCCTGTAACAGCGGATCGGATCTTTCAACACTGGGGCAAGCCTTGCTGTGACCCGTTTGCTTCTCCCCTAAACTACAAATGCAGAAGCTACTTTGCCTTGATCCCCCTCAGAGGGAACCACCAAGGGATGCTCTAATACACGATTGGCCACTGGGTCTTCTGTATGCACCCCCCCCCATTTCCCCTCATTCCAAAAGTTGAGAAGCAAAGTGATCCTCATTGCCTCCTACTGGCCCCGTCAAGTCTGGTTCCCATTTCTATGGCCACATCTGATTCACAGCCCATGGATCCCTGGATCTTTCCCAAGACCTGTAATCTCATCCTCATGGACGGATTCATCCGAACCTGCACAGTCTCAAGCTCACAGCTTGGTTCCTCCTTTTCCAGTGATTGCCATGCTGCCTGACATCCCATCTCCTGTTCGTGAAATTCTTCTGGTTTTACACAAACCTTCCACTAAGAAAGTTTATTCTAGTAAATGGACTAGGTTCTCTATTTGGGCCAAAGATCAGAACTTAGACCCTTTCTCTATGCCTATTCAAAAGATCCTACAATACCTGACTACTCTTTTACATGCAGGAACTTCAGCTTTGATGATCACCGTACATTTAGCTGTTATCGCCAATTTTCATAATGGTCTTGATAATTCTTCAATTATGCCACACCGCCTATGCAAGACCTTTTTGAAAGGGGTATTACATGTTAACCTCCAGTCAAGCCTCCATTAGAACCCTGGGACTTGACTTTGGTACTTCAGTCTCTCATGGGTTCTCCTTTCGAGTCCTTTGATTCAACCTTACTTCTAGTAGCACTTACCTCATCCAAAAGAGTATCTGAGCTGCAGGCCTTGAATGTCAAGAGACCTTACTTCGTGTCCCTTTGTGCTGACCCTTCTTTCTTGCACAAGATCATTTCTGGCTTTTCCATTAACCAATCTATTGACCTGCTGGCTTTCTTCCCACAGCATTCTAATAGAGGGAAGTACCTTTTGCACACCTTTGATGTGCATTGGTAGCTTCATGATTTGGACAGGAATAAAACTTTCAGGAAAACAGATCAATTGTTTGTGGACTTTGCAGGACCCAGATTGGGTAAACCTGTTTCCAAAGTGACTTTGTCCTCCTGGCTTAGAAACGTCATTACCTTTATCTACCAACAGAATAAGCTATCCTTACCTTCCAGAATAAAGACTCATTCTACCGGATCTATGGCTACTTCTGTAGCATTTCATTCCAGAGCCTCTGTGGATGATATCTGCACAGCAGCCACTTGGGCAAGACCTCATACCTTTATCTCTCATTACAAATTGGATTTGGCCTCCAGGGGATGAGCATCTTTTGGTTCTATGGTGCTCAGGGATATCCTTCCTTAGGGCCACCCAGGACTCATGTAGCTGGTGACTGTCATATTTGCAATGAATAAACAAAGATTTACAACATCAGATAAAGTTATGTCTTACCATAATGTTCTATCTGTGTTGTAGATCTTTATTCATTTATTACTTCCTGACCTCCTTCCCCCTGCCTGGACTCCTGGTGGACTTTAGGAACTTCTGGTTAGGGTATTTGCTCAGACAGAGCCTTCTACTATTTTTCTATTACTACATCTATTATCTAGGGGCGGGCAAACTCGATCTTGAGTAACTAGGAGGGGGGCATTACGGTTAGGTCTTAGCCGAAAGTTTTTGGCTTGCGTGAGCTTCGGCCATATTGGTTCTGAGGACAGAACTGAGGTCCTATTTGTAATGAATGGACAAAGATCTACCACACAGATGGAACGTTATGGTAAGACAACTACTTTTTCACATGGATGGGAAGCTTGTTGCAGTGAAAGGGCAGCTGTGAGAATTTTAACTGTCCCTTAAGCATGCCCCGTTTATGTTGCAGGCCAGGTTAAGGTCCCTAGATTGGGTATTTCTGGTGATATTTATTCATGGATGTGCAACAAATCTATTAAGACTGTATCGGGATGCATTGTTGGCCAGGCATAGCTCACTTGTCAGCAACCTGTTAGAGATTGAATACAAGGCCAATGCTTTAAGGTGGTTCACATAGTACTTGTTTTCTATATCATGTACTATTTTTGTGAGGAACCTTTGGTCACTCCATTTTTTCCATATCCTGAAGAGGTACATACAGAAGGCTGCATTGTGCTTGATGACCAGTCTTATGAGGGCAGAGTACAGTGGAACATTGATAATATCTAGGGACCTGGATGCCATACTTTTGCTTATATGTTGGGCAACATGGAAAAGTTTTCTTACAGTTGTAGACACATAATAGTCAAAGGCCAAGTTGCAGTCTACATATATTTGAAAATCTCTGACCACTGGATGTACTTGGCATATTATTGTAGTAATTTGTAGGAATGGTCATCTTATAGGAGGATACTGTTGCATACTACTTAAAATTGAGATTAAGATAATGACTCCAGCACTAGTTAATAGTCTGTAGGCCCTGTTGGTGGATGTTTGTGTCTTGGGGGGTAATAGTTTAAGTAAAACTACTGGTAGCCATCAGGTTGAAGTGCATACAAACCTGATTCAATAACTGATTCCTCAAAAGCAACTTGGCCTCCAAGGGCAGAAAGGGAATTATGTTTTTCTGTCCTGGGTATGGGTTTCCAGTTTCCATAACTAGACTAGACTGCACATTTATCGGTCACAGAGCTGTGATTTTTGATCTAGCACCCCAAACCCCTTTCTCCCCACTCTAATACACCTTAGCCACAGTAACTGCTTTCCAGACAAATTTGTGTGCGAGCATTTATACAAAGACACACACTTCCCCAATGAAAGTTGGTAGAATTTCCCAGTTCTCCACATATTTCTTCCTGTTAGAAGTATTTTCCTCACACTACAGAGGGCTAAAGACCCACACAAACCAGTAACTGCCATTCTTGATTCAGTTAAATATAAGATATAAAAATGACATCTCAGTAGTATGCTCAAGCAATTAGCTAATATAAGTGGACACCATAACTTTGGGCAACCTACAATGAGAAATAATAATGACCGCTTTCTTAGATCATTATGATACATAAGTAAATGGCAATAAGATCTTAAATTTATACAACAGTGAAAATAGTGCTGATATAAATTAAATATGCGGAGGCTAAAACATGCACAGAGAATATGAAAATAGTACTCAGTTTTACAGGCAGAATAAAGACTAATCTGATTGTTATAAAATAAACACGCATACTGTCTCTTACTGAAGAAATACTAGCACCACTATTGTAGCTTAGAAAAATTAATACAATGTGGAACAGCACTTAAATGGATGTATGAAGATGTCCCAAGCTGTGACAAGACAGTTCCCTGGTTTTAGTTCCATATCTCAGCTCATCACTCTGTTTTCACACAAAACCAGGGATCATCAGTTGGCATCATTTCCTTTCCCACAGAAAAATGGTATAATTATCAGATTATATTAGTTAATTTCCAACAGAAAACAGCTGTAATTGCATTACATTTGATACAGTAGTTCTTTTTCACCACATAACAGCAGAACATCTGTCTCTGCTCTCTGCCATTCCTATTGCTTGCTGTTAACTCCAACTGTTAACATTCAGTTATCTACATTTTCATATTAGTGGTAACAGTCACTTAATATTTAACTTTACCGTCTACCGGTTTATTATCCACACCCTATCTGTTTCCTTTTATCCCTCTTTATTCTCCCACATTCCCATTCTTGCTATCCAGCTCATATCTCACATTACCCTATGTACTTACCTATGCTCATTACATCTGTCCTACGTTTACTTAACTCTGCATCTCAAATGTAGGTAATAAATGTGTTTATTTTTCAAACTAATAACTCTTTGTAAATTGATGTTCTCATTTATCATTTATGTTGCTTGTTTTTATTTACCATGATAATGTGCAATATATTTTTAAAGCTTTTCTCCAGGGACCTCCATTAAAAAAAAGGCTCCTGCTCCAATACACTATCCTAGTCAACAAATGTAAGTAAGTAAATAGTAAACAGGATATGTCTGTTAATGATTCATTATTGATATATGTTTCTTTTTTAATATCTTTCTTTTTACAGTTTTTCCTCAAAAGTATAATGTGATTGTATTTTATGGCCCTTTGATCTGATTTTATTATTTTCATTCATTCATTCCTGAACAAATGGGTTTGAATCTGACCCTCAGATCCAACTTGGCCACTGTCTTTAGATGCTAGTATCCAACCCCTGAGCTCCTCTTACCCATAGTGCCCCTGACTAACTGTTACCTCAGATCTTGTTTGAAGCTCTTCTAGACTGGTTGGGTTTTTGATTTCTCGAGCTCGTAGGTTGAGTGAGTGAATTTAATTTTTTTCTTCAACTAAAAATTGTATTCCTTTGTTTATTTACTAATATCTCCCTTAACCTCCTTTCCAACTCTTATTGCCACAAACCAGGTTAGTTTTTATTTTGGTAATCTTGGTTTCTGTTGCTGGTAACTTCCTTTTATTACCTCATTCTGAGGTAGACTGTTTCTTATCATAGTTGGTATTAAAAACTTTCCACTTTCCTTCTAAACTATTATAGTTTAGAAAAAAAATAATTTATTTTCCCTTGTATCTGAATGCTTTTTTTTTTTTTTACAACTTTTCAGTACGGCTGATAAGCCTATTGGATTCAAAATTGCACTTCCTGTTGGCATAAGATCCCAATTCTGATGCTCACAGGGAGTGCATTTATTGTCTGGCCCCTGTATATTGGGACACCTCCTGCTCCATTTGTGTGGCATTTAACACCAGGATCATTAGCAACAGGACAAGCAAACTCGTAAAAGGCCTCATTCCAGCTTCTGCTCCTTCCAATGATATTTCATCAGGGGCTCAAGCCACCTCTCAAAAATCAAAGGAGCTGAGGGAGCACTGAAAACATTCCCCTACACAGTCTCTGCATTCAGCACCTTCTTCTGAACCTCCTAAGAAGGTCTCAAAGAGCTTGGATCCAAAGTATTTGTATCTGATGTCTACTGTTGCAAAGTGTGCTTGGTTCTGTACTCCCAGATTTTCCCCAGAGTTGGTATCTCTGAGGTTAAGGTCTCCCTCTCTGCAGGAGACACCTAAATAGTCTTTTAAGGCCACCACCACTCCTTCCTCAGTTAGGTCCTCCAGAAGTCTTTCAGAGTTGGAGGTAGGATGATAAAATGTTTCAAAACACAGATCCAGATATCTTGTTGACTCCATCCCCACATTGGATCCGTAAGCCTTAAGCCTTCCTTCCAGCATTTTGTTGATCATTCTTCAATTTGACCTGCCATTTTGGAGCCTTCTGATTTGAGATCCCTGAGAGACGAACCATCTGATCTGATGATCCTTCTACTCTGGTGGCCTCCCTGATCTGATTGGCTCCTAAACCTTTGGAGCATGATGGTTCTGATCGGCTCCTAAACCTTTGGAGCATGATGGTTCTTGGAGCCCAAGTGTCAGTGTCTGAGCTGAGGGGTTGCCTTGGACTCCAAAGTTTTCAGAGACACTGCTTCCCCTCAGAGCTTTGGTGTTAGACAGTTTGGCACTGACTTCTCCCTCAGAGCAGAGGGTCGGGGAGGACCTGGGATCATCTGCACAGAGAGTCTTGCCTCATTCTGGATTGTCCTCTGCTTTGCCTGGTCCTTCTGCCTTCAAGGGGATGGAGAGGGTTTTCTCTCACCTCAGAGCAGTTTCAACTCTTGCTTCTTTAGATCCAATCCTTTTTTTCCTCCGAGTGTGTTTTTGAGTCTTCTCATCCTACATCTCAGGGACAGCCTGTATGAGTAACATAACAGTATGACATAACATACTTAACAGTATGAGCTTCCAAGCAGTTCCTACCAGGGGACTCCCTCCTTCTTCTGATACCTCTCCAGAGCACCCCACTGAAGAGGTTGTGCAAGAGGAGGCACTTTGATTCCTCACAGGATTCCCTCACAGAAGACACTGATTTTGATGAAGGCAAAGGGTCCCCTAGATCCCCACCTGAGGGTGTTTCATTTGCAAATGTCTTACAGATCCCTCACCAAAAAGGTGGTTGGTCTTCCCAAACTCCTCCCCAGGAGAGAAGTTGGTGTTCTTGGAAGCCTTTGGGTCTGGGCCATCTACTTCTTGGGTTACCCCACCTGCAGATGACCTTATTGACCTTGTCTCCCGCAGGGGATGGAAGAAACCGTACTCCATGCAGCCACTTCTCAAATACCCAGACAAGATTTTGAGTGCTCCCAACTACAGACAATACTAAACCAAGGAAATTCCTGTAGAAGCCATAGTGATTGTGGCAGCCACTAAAAAGGAGCTGGCTGAATAGAGCTCCACTATCCCCCTAATAGGGAGTATAGGGCATTGGACAAGTTTAGGAAGTAAGTGTATGCATTAGCTACCTTTGCCTTACAATTGCTGAATTACCTGGCACATTTCACTAGGTTACAGAGGGACTTTAAGAACTCTCTAACACAACCTTTGGGTCCATGTTTGCAGAGGAACAGAAGTATTTTTCCCTTATGACTGGCTGTCCTGCAATCCATTACTAACATGTCCATGAGTTTAATTTCATATGTAACTGAAGATTATGGGTGGCCGGTTCAGGCATAGCCATTAGGAGACATGCTTGGATGCAGCTGTGCCATTTATTTTATTTATTTATTTATTTATTTTTTTTTTTTTTGGAGACCTTCAAGACATCATTCATCAATACTGCTTTTGATGGATCTTCCTTATTTGGGCCAACAGTGAAAGAGACACTTCCTCAAGAAGAAGGTTGGAAAGACATTATCTGCATGGGATTCCGCTTCTCTACCCTGCAAAGACCTTTTTCCAGGAACTAACACAGTGGTAAAAAGTTGTGGTTTCAAAAATCTCAAGGACCTTTCTAAGAGTCATGCGGAGACTTTTCCCCCAGAGACAAAGGGGAAAATAACTACAATGGAACACTCTGCCCACATGGCAAAGGGGGGTCCACAGAATCAGGGGTCTCAATATTCTTCCTTTGACAAATCTTTTCAGCACTCCTGAAAGGTTGCCCGACTGTACTTCTGTGGAGGCAGTTGGGAGGGGGGGGCACTTGTCCTTACACCTAAAAACCTGGATAGCCATCCCAAAAGATTCATGGGTGCAAAGGATCATATCCAGAGGATGATTCATTTCCATTTAACAAATTCCCCAAAGATAATGGAAGTGTATTCCCAATGTTCCACCCAATCAGAGGGAGTTAGCATATCTACAGATTCAAAAGCTGCTGAACAAAACAGTCATTCAAGAAGTCCTGCCAGACCACAGAGCGCCAGGAATTAGTGCTAAGAAGAGGGAATCTGAGACCTGTTTTGGATCTCTGTTACCTGAACCAATTTGTGAAGAATTCCACATACTGGATGGTCACGGTTTAGTCCATCCTGCCCCTGCTGTGGAAGGATGACTGGATGTGCTGTGTCTATCTTCAAGACGCATACTATTACATCAAAATGACCAGGTGCTCTCGAACATATCGACAGCTTCTGTTGGGAGCCAGTCATCAGTTCACAGAACTCTGCCCTTCAGTCTCATCACAGCCCCCAGGGTGTTCATCAAATGCATGGCAGTGGTAAAAGCTCATCTAAGACTGCTCAGATTCAGAGTTGTCTCCATACTTAGATGAGTGGCTCCTTACTGCACTGACCAGGCATCTTCTTGAAACAGCCAGGGATTACTTACTGCAATTATCTCACTCTCTGGGAAGTACAATCAATCTGGCCAAGTCACAACTACAACCAGTTCAGGTCTCTGAGTTTATAGGGGCTTGCCCAGATAGTCAAGTGTTTAGCTCTTTTGCCCCATAGCAGAGTTCATTCTTTGAAAATGCATGTCAGAGAGGTTCTTTCTCATCCATCTTCACCATCAAGAATTGTTCTCAAAGCCATAGGGTCAATGGCTTCTGAAATAACCCACTACTAGTCTTCATATGAGAATTCTTCAATGGACTATATCAGTACAGTGGTCTTTTCATCAACACCCCTTACAACATCCAATAAAATTATCTCAGGTTTGCAGGAAATCCCTACTGTGGTGAATACTTTCCAAAGAGATTTGTCAGGGGTGTCCATTTATTTTTCCATCCCTGAAAGCCACATTGACCATGGATGCCTCCCAGATGGGGTGGGGGAGGCATTACATGAGAAGGACTGTTCAAGACGCATGGTCCCCAGAAGAGAGCAGTTTGCATATAAATATCTTTGAGATGAGAGGGGTGCTTCTAGCATTGCAGGCCTTTCAGAGTTCTCTTCCCCTAGGAACTATTCCTATTCAAATAGACAACATGTCTGTAGTTTGGTACATCAACAAATAGAGGAATCGGATCCTATCCCCTGTGCTGAGAAGCAAGGAGGGTTTAGCAGTGGGTGATCTCCACCAACCACTTCCTTGTACTGATGCACATACTGAGGAAATCTAACATCTTAGCAGACAAGCTCAGCAGGAGCATTCTGTCACCTCACGAGTGGTCTCTCAATCAGTCAGTGGCAAATATCTTCCACAAATGGGGTCAACCTCTCTATTCACCTCTCCCCTCAACAATAAATGCACCAAGTTCTTTGCTCTATTTCCCCCCCTCAGGGACATTCACTGTGAGATACTGTAGTCCACATTTAGCCCTCCAGTCTCCTTTATGCCTACTCTCCCCTACCTCTAATCCCCAAGTTTCATCAGAAAGCTCTCTGGTTGAGATTAAGGTAATCCTCACTGCCCCCTTCCGGCCTCAGCAAGTGCTGTTTTCCTTCCTATGGTCTCACTTAGTATGCCCTCAATAGACATTGGACCCCAGTCCAGATCTCCTGTCACCTATCAGGGATGATTCATCTGGACATGGCAGGCCTCAAGTTGACCACAGTTTCTCCAATTCCAGTGATAGCTAGACATTACAGGCTTTCCTCCCCAGTTCCCAAATTCTTTTTTCATCTCACAAACCTTCAACCAGGAAGATTTATAAGAGTAAATGAAAGAGGTTTTCCTTTTGGGCTCAACAGAGAGAGTATTGCTGTTTTAGATTTCCTTGCCTCCATATTTTAAAGTGGGTTAGGTTTCTCTGCCATCAAGGTGCAGTTAACTCCAACTATCACATCAGAGATTATGCTTCTCCTTCATCCAAATTATAACTAAAAATACTGTGAGAACGCCAATAAGTGCCTCTACCAATAAAGGAATAAACGCGATAATCAAACTGTATATCAATCGCGTTTTAATATAATATAACGTAATATAATGTAAAATAACAAAACGGACAACTCCAAACTAACAGACAAACTGGTGGAAAAAGAACAAGCAAACAAGGCTAGTTAAGCGCTTTCACCCAAAAAACTGGGCTTCATCAGAACTGGTTTTCAGTTATTACATCACCAAATTTAAGCCTTTTTTGGCGCCAAAAGGAAGTTACAAATTTAAAGTGATATGCACACTACACAAAGAAGTGTTTCATAGTCATAAACCACCAATCAACCATGCTAGTAGAAAACACATATAAATAAATAAAACACATCAAATACAAAAATAAGTGCAGAAATAACTAAACCTGCTAAATGCATCTGGCTGATATTCAAATGCCAAAGATGTGATAAATTGAAAACTGTGAAATGAATAAAGTTAATATATATTTTATGCCAACTATAACATAAAATACGTAAATGCATTCAGTACATACTATAACACACAATATAAAATATAACTCAAAATGTAGCATGTACTGAGTGATGCTGGACACACTAATATCACACTGTAATTTAAAGAATGCATAAAACTGCGTAAAAATTGCATAAAAAATTCCATGAAAATTAATACATTAAAAAATGTGAAATAGGGGCAAAAATTGATGTACTAATTACTGAAAAAAATTTTTTTTTTAATTTTTTGAAAAAACATTTTAAAAAATGTTTTAAAAAAATAATACAAATTTTTTTATGCGATAAAAACTAGATTAGATAGTGAATTTTTACATAATCTCCAGAAATGGTTTTACTGAAATGTATTCATTCAGAACTGGGGGAGTTGTGGCGTCTAACAAAATTTGCCACTTCGTTTCCTTGTATTTCAATAAACCCTTACAATCTCCTCCTTTAGGGTCTGCCTTTATAACTTCTAAAATAATAAATTTAAATATATGGTCAGACCCTTCCCTATCATTATGTCTATAAAGAGCAGTATTATTATCTTTAGTCCTTGTACAGTATAAATGGTTGTATATCCTTTTCCTAAAATTTCTCTCTGTTTTTCCTAAATAAAAACCAGAGCATTTTTGACATTTACTTAGGTAAACAACCATTTTACTGTTAGTTACCTGCCTTGCTTGTGATTCTACTCCTATGTACATTATCTAGCTGTAAATGTCTTTCTTCCAAAATATGTTTACACTGATTGCAAGACCCACATTTTCTAGTCCCAATAAAAGTATTCAGTCCACTAGTTTTATTACTGTTGATGTTATAATTCTTTAGTTCCACTAACTGTTGGATATTCATCCCCATTCTATAAATAAAATTGGGTCCATTACAAACTATTTTGGACAAGTGGGTATCATCAGCTAGAATGCACCAAAAATTGCTTATAATTTTCTTAATATGGCAAATTAAACTGTACGATACATGCTGTATTAAATCTTTCAGGGTTTAAAATTGTGTCTTTTACTGGAAGTACATTCCCCTCTTGTAAATCACACATAGACTGACTACCTAATAAAGGTTTGTACCTAATATTTCTAAAATGCATTATATAAGTAATTACGTCTTCCAACATACTGATAGGATATCCTCTTTGTATGAATAAATCTTTTATATATTCCAATTCCAAAAAGAATAAAGCTAGTGCTTAGCCAAATCCCAGTTCAGCAAAGAAATAAATCAGCAAACCAAAAACTGCTGCTGTACAAATACTGTAAAATGTTTATTAAAACACAAAACAAACCAAAAAGTATCAAGCCCTTCTTCAGACAAAGTGCTTCTCAGAAACATCACATTTTAAAATAAACATACACCAATCACTCTTCAGTAAAAAACCCCACCCTGTTTTAATTGTTAGCTGAAACTAACAAGTCATCATTAAAAGCACTCTTACTTAATAAAACTACTTTTAAGTGTTGGCTTCAGAGGCACCATATCATTCAGCCCAGGTTGAATATGGGCTGTTAAATCTAAAATCCACTTTGATTCTATGGTTTCTGTCTTTAGCCTAATATCACCCCCTCTCTTATTAATGGAGGGCACTATGTTGGTAAGCCTAGATGTAAATAGTTTGTTCACAGTGATAGGCAATGAGTATGGCATAGCAGCCTGTGTAGGGATTCTGAAGGATGTGGGTGTTGTAGAGAAAGAACTTTTTCTCATAGAAGAGTCACTGAAACTGGTCTTGGAGAATAACATCTTCTTGAGCAATGGATCAGTATTTCAACCTAGTTCTCTCCTTCTGGGAAAAGAAACATGTTTTGAACCACAGAGATTGGAGTCCACATATAGGGGTTTATCTGGTGAACAAAGGCTAAATACTTTTATGGAATATCTACACTCTACCACATCCTTCTTGAAGTTTGATATCAAGAGCTCATGTGAGGCTCTGGACTTCTTGGATGTCACAGTAGAACTTACACCCGTAGGCTTTAGTTCCAGATTATATCGAAAAGAGAGTTGGAAGAATTCTTTGCTCTCATTTGACAGCATGCACCCTAGGTATACCTTTTCCAACATAGTGGAGGGCAGGTTGGCAGGATCTCTAGGATCAGTCGACAGGATGAACACTTTGAGAGAGAGATAGATGACTTAAAGAATGTTTCCAAGAAAGAGGGTATAGATGTGAGCTAGTGGAAACAGCAGTAGCAAGAGGTACTAACAGGCAAGGCAAATATAGACCATGGCTTGATGTTACAACGAACCTAGGAAGTAATTATAGTAATCACAATGGTCACCGGATGAAAGGTAGGAAGAAGGAAACTACACCTAGGATAACACTAACATATGGCAGTAATGTCAAAGGGTGTGTGACATCATCAAGAGGAATTGGAACATCATCACTAGTGACAGAAACTTGAGTGGTATAGTAGGGGACTTTCCACAATTTAGTTATAAGAGAAACAAGAACCTGAAGGATATACTCTGTCACGATAGAAACAATGAGGTCATATGCCTACCTAGGTCGCTGGGTACTGTCCCATGTGGGGCTGTAATAGGGAGACAGTGTTTGTACATCCTTCCACTTTCATTTTAAAGGGAGAGCTACCTGTAGGACCATTAATGTGGTGTATTTGGCTGATTGCACGTCATGCTCAGGATATTATGTTGGTAAAACCAACAATATGCTTAAGGTCAGGATACTACAGCAGAACTGTGATGAGCACAATAGGATAATCCACATAGATTTAAATTTAGGGTGATAGCCAATGTATTCATTAATAAGAGAGGGGTGATATTAGGCTAAAGACAGAAACCATAGAATCAAAGTGGATTTTAGATTTAACAGCCCATATTCAACCTGGGCTGAATGATATGGTGCCTCTGTATTAAGTAAGAGTTCTTTTAATGATGACTTGTTAGTTTCAGCTAACAATTAAAACAGGGTGGGGTTTTTTACTGAAGAGTGATTGGTGTATGTTTATTTTAAAATGTGATGTTTCTGAGAAGCACTTTGTCTGAAGAAGGGCTTAGTTTGTGTTTTAATAAACATTTTACAGTATTTGTACAGCAGCAGTTCCCAGTGACGTTTTTGGTTTGCTGATATATTCCAATTCCACTTGTTTGTTTGCTTGTTCTTTTTCCACCAGTTTGTCCTTTTCACCATCAGTTTGGCTGTTAGTTTGGAGTTGTCCGTTTTGTTATTTTACATTATATTACATTATATTGTATTAAAACGCTATTGATACACAGTTTGGTTATCGCATTTATTCCTTTATTGGTAAGAGGCACTTATTGGCGTTCTCGCAGTATTTTTAGTTTCAGTTGTTGTTGCATTTTACTATTCATCCAAATTATGTAAGGCCTTTCTTAAAGATACCTTCTTACTGAGAACTCCAATAAGAGACCCTACCCCACCTTAGGACCTGACTTTTGTTTTGCAGACATTGGTACATATCCATCCTTTGAACCTTCAGCTAAAGTAGACCTTAAGTTTCTGCCTTGGAAAACTATCTTTCTGGTGGCTCTAACTTCAGCAAAATGAGTACCTGAACTCCAAGCACTGTCTTCAAAGCCACCATATTTGATTTTTCACAAAGATAGTTAGCTTGCACACTAATCCTTCTTTTCTACCAAAAGTTGCTCCTGAAACAAACATCAGTCACATGATCAATTTACTAGTTTTCTTTCCCAATTGTAACAGTAAAGGAGAATATACTCTTCACCTGTTAGATGTACATAAGCAACGTCATTTCTACCTTCACAAAACTAAAAAATCTAGGAAAACTGATCGTTTGTCTTCTCTAATAGTAAGATGGTGAAACCAGTCTCAGAATTTCTCTAGCCAAACAGGTAGACTGCATTTCCTATGTCTATTCTTTGAAAGGTTTATCCCTGCCAAGATCACCAAAAGCTCATTCAACTCGATCAATAGCTGTATCAGCTGCTTTTTGGTTTAAAGCTTCCATTGGCAACATTTGTGCAGCTTCTATATGGTCCAATGCTCACACTTTTATTTCTCATTATAAACTGGATACCATCTCCAGGAACAGAGCAGTATTTGTTTCTGCGGTTTTCCAGAATATCTTTCCATGAGGGTTACCCTGCCCAGGGTGAACATAGCTAGGGACTCTGTCCCATTCACTGAGGAACAAATGAAAGTGACATCAGATATAAAAGTTATGTATTCACATAACTATGCATTATTCGTTAACTTCCATCCCACCTTCCCTGGCCATGTCTTTACCGGAAACCTAATGCAATTGTTTGAGCTCATAACTTTTCAGCTATCACTTTTCTGTAATACAAAGTTGAAATACATTTTTTGTGATATTGTATAATAGCAGCAAACTCTATCTGAGGTAAAACAGTTAGTCATGGGCATTAGGGTAATGGAGTATCCTGAGAATTTGATCCTAGATTCTAAAGAAACTGGCCGAGTCAGATCTGAGGGGTGGATCCAAACCCAATCATTGAGGAAGAATGAAAATGGACAACACAAATGCATAGGTCCGGTGAGTACATAACTTTTATTTTTTCCTTTCTCCAGACCCTTTTGTGACTTAATTATATTCAAGCAGTTAGGTCCTACCTGAAAAACTGCAGAAAGTCGCACACACATTTTCAATGCATGTTTCATGCGTTCTCTTTCATCATCTTTTCTTATTCACATGGGAAGGTCACAAGGTTGCACACATTTTTGTGATACAGGAAATATGCACATTGAAGATAAGGAGTTTACCTATTGCTATACAAAGGTGCCAGCATCCTGAAATAATGAAAATGTTTTTTTAATTGTTTCTTTACCTGTCACAGTATGTGCTACCTATTTATGAAGATGGTAGGATTTAGTTTCATTTCTCACTGAAAAGTAACTTTGGCCATGTGGGACTTGTAAAATATATTGACCCTGCAAAAAATGGAAAGTTTAAGAAGCTGATCCAAAACATGGCAGAATGTGTTAAGAAGGTCACTGCTGCTGTGTTTTCTGGAACTTCACTTTGATCTTACATTGCTGAGGCTAGCATTTTTATTCTGCTGACGTCCAATGGATAGCAATCAAAGATGGTTTTGTCTGTGCTAGGGGAGCCTCAATTAATACCTGTGATTGCTATGCCTCCAATCAGTGGTGTTTATCTGTACTAGCAAACTAGTCACCAGTCTTTCCAAAGACTACATTAAAAATAAGTTACCTGAGCCATGGGTTTCCTTGGTGTGGGGAGAAAAGCTTGAAAACTTGTACATTTCTAAGCCTATCTCTGGAGAGAATCCACATGAAAGGCATTTATCTGCAAGTCAGTCCCTTGCCTAGGATAGACAAGAGGTTTGCACAAATTATTTTAATCACTTCTGAAAAAATCATTGGAATCACTGTTTGACATTTTCATGGGCCAATGTAGGCTGTCGAACTTCATATTTATGTCTACACCTTCAAAAGCCTTACAGAAAAGAGGGAAAACATTGCAGATTCTTATGATGATTGTTGCAGTTTTGAAGTTTGTCTTAACCTTAGTTAGCTTCCAGGAATGAAAATGATTCCTTAGTTTTTAGATTCTCCTCCACAAAGCAAATTTTAATAACACTGTTCCTAATGCAAGTTGAAGTTAACAGCCCTATTATGGAGGTGTTTTCTCCAAGAGAATGCTTCTGCAAATGTATAAAGTCCAATAATCTATGGAAAAGCTTACTCCAAGCATTACTGGACTCCTGCATTAAGAATTCAACACATTATGACATGGTCACCACTCCATAGGGCAGCTGATTTGATGTACACATTTGAAGAAAATGCTTACCTATAATCTGAAACTGGATTTTGCTGGTTTGGCAGCTGCAGTAATTTCTGATACTTCCAGTACATCATTGTTACCACTTGGTGTTTTCCCTTTCACCAAGGAAATGGGCATGTTGGACAGGCATGGGGGGGGGGTCCTTTAGTAGTTTAGCACCGAGACCTCATAACTATTTTCTATCAAAGTTGTTTTTTTTCCCCTTAATTGCAGGAAATGATAAAAAAAATGCAATTATGGTTCTTGCCTCTTTGAATACGGAATGCTGAGACTGTAGATCCCTGGCTTTGCAATGTGATTATGAAGCAGATGGTGCTGCTGTGCTAGAACTGGTATATATTCATACTTAAACATGCATGACTATTAACTGTGAAGTCTTCATAAAGACAAACACTCAAATCCTTGCTGGTCTTATTTCAAAAAAAAAAAAGGAAAAGAAAACTACTTTGGTTGGTCCTCCTTTAAATGTATTAAAGTATTGAAAGAAAAATGGAAAGGTCTTGGAATAATACCAATAAGAATTTTTCCATTTATTTCATCTTTCTACAGAAGCTGCCCTACTCTTGAAAGTGTTTACAGAGAACTCCAGCTGCATATCCTATTCTAGAAAATATTTACAGAGAAGACCAGCCCCATTCATTTTGCTAAAAACATTGTAAGCTAATGTATTGAACCTAACCACATTAAAAGGTTGAGTAAGTGGCAACAATTTCTTAACTTGTTAAATTGTTCATATAAGATTACTAGTCTAATGACTCGAGCCCTTACAGTCCTATCCATAATTGCTCAGAGTTTTGGTACCAAAGGGCTAGAGGATGGCTTAGGTTTGTGCCTATTTTACAGACTGCCTTGTCCATATGGGACATAGGTGCCACCTCGAGTGAATTTACAATTCCCCATCCATTGATCCAAATTGTGTTTTAAGAGGGTCAAGGAAGGGCTCTACTTCAGAGAGTAAGTATCCTGTTCCAAAGAAGGGGTAAGTTGTTGGCGTTTTGGATTAATTTCTGAGAGGCGTATCTGTCCCTCCAGCATTTTTTGTTCACCTCAAAGGCCTGGTTTAGATCCTTGGATTGGGTAATCCTTGTGCTGTTTTTTTTTTTTCAATGTGTAGCAGTTCCATCAGGAGTGGATTTGAGAACACCTTCTAGTTTTGGCATAGATCACTCTTTGATAGTCCAGTACAAAGCAGAGTAAAGTGATAGGACTTTTAAGCGATCCACGTAGGACATGTTTACATCATATATTTATTTGTAAGGAAACTCTGAGGCCTCAGCAGTTGTTGGAAGTGTCTGGTCAGGTTCATGCTGTTAGGTGCATTGTACTCTATTGGTCTAATGAGGGCCAAGTATAGTGGGAATATAACTTCTCTGGATCTGGATGCTATGTCCTGACTTAGAAGTTGTGATATAGAAGGATTTCTCACCACCATGGGTACATTGTGGTCAAAGTTCAGGTTTCTCTCTTATATGTGCACCTAGATCTCTCACCATTGAGTCCACTCTTAGGGGTGTGCTATTAATGTTGTAATTTACAGGGGTGTTTGACTTCACAAAGGCTATAATTTTATGTTTTGTATTTAGTGTTAGGCCATGACTCTGGCAAAAATTATATGTCTGAGTCCGATCTTTCTCTAGGATATTTACATCATTGAAGGATTCGGTGACTGCCCACAACTTGAAATCATCAACAAACTTGGCCAACCAAAGGCCAGCTACATTACTCTTGACTTCTGAATATATACCGAACAGGAGAGGTTGCAGCACTGAGCCCTATGGTATACCACTAGTAACTGGCCTCTTGCTGGATGTGGATTCCCCCAGTCTATCTGAACATATCTTGTCCATGAGCCTTTTGGTTATCCATCTGGTGACATATGAATTTATGCCCAATTTTGTACGTTTACAATATCTGAGTGGGAAATTGCATCAAATGCTTTATCCAGATCATTGTAGGCAGTATGCAGTGTTTTACCTTCATCCATGGCCTTGTTGACTTTCTCAAAGAAGTCCACCAGAATGAGCAGGTGTGACCTTCCCCTGATGAATGAAAATTGGGTTAGGTCCAATGCTTGGAGAGTTCCTATGTCATAGTTTATCAAGTCTGTGATTATTCTTTCTATGGCCTTGCATACGAGACTGGTCAAACTTGTGGGTCTATAATTTCTTGGGTCTGTTGATGGTTTGGTTTCCCTTTATGCAGAGGGATGACCATTGCTGTTCTCCACTCTCTTGAGACAAGCTAGCCTGGAGGCTGTAGTTACAGAGATCCTAGTGGTCCTGATAATGTTTCAAGCTAGCCTGGAGGCTGTAGTTACAGAGATCCTAGTGGTCCTGATAATGTTTCAAGCTATTTAACAGGCATCCTGGGATATTGTCAGGACCCATAGAGAGTGCAGTTTCATTATTATTTACTTTGTGGGCAAGAAACTTATGTTTGTGAAATGTCATCTTACCTATTTCTTTTGCAAAGCAGTATTCTTTCACACAGTATTGTGTTCTGATTTTGTAATATGCATCTTTTTTGTATTTTCCAGAGTAACTTGTATAAAAATTCTGCCATTTCTATGGATTTTACCACATGGTTTATTCCAGTAAGTGGAGTTTTTGATGACATAATTGGGTTGGCATTTCATTTTCACTGTAGGAAGTAAAGTTGGTGGTCATAATTTGGTTAGTGTGGGGTGTGTAGTATATTAGATAGGGATAATGGCAAACTGCAAAATTTATGGTAAACAACAAAATTAGTATTGTTGGTAAAAGGTACACGTGGGGTATCCTTAAACAAAATTTATGGATTTGTTTGATTTGCTTGAGTTTGCTCAATGGAAATCTGTGCAGTGGTGGAGGAAACTGGATTTGTGTGTATATTGTAAAATTTTGTAATGACACATTATATTTACAATGAAAATCATATGTGCATCTTTTGATCACTGTCGCAGTAGCCTTAGTTATTATAGCTTATATCCTGCTGAGGATATAACAGCCAGGTGACTTCCAAAGCTTCGGGGCACCTTACATGCACCCATCCATTAATTGGGCTGCGATGAATAAAAAGTCAGGTTTGGGCACATAGCCCTTCAGAGCTTTCCTGCTATTGAGGGCTTTCGAAGATCAATGGTCAGCTAATGTTTCCAGTGCTGCATACATAAGTTCCCCTCCGGGGAAAAAACTTCTACTTCACTTTTCTTGACATAACTTTCTCTGACACGTAATTTTTAAATCTAGGAAAGTGTTTTTAATTGCTGTCATGTGACATTTAAATGTTACTATCACTTTTTACTTTTGTGGCAAAAAGTTAAAACTAATGTAAAACTACTTTTTCAGTGGTGAAACTTGCTTTATTGCTTTTGGGGGTGGAAGTAAGTATTTAAAGTGCTTCACACTGTGTTTTAATGGGGCAGAAGTTCATTTTTTACAACTGCCATATTTACAGGTTACCCTGTGAATCAACATTCTTTTTTGTCTTAACCATGGAACAACCAACAAGTTCCTCAGATGTTTAACATTGTAAATGCTGCAATAGCCTTTTGTCTACATGGGTTGTAGCACTGGCTGCCTCCCACAACTCCACTCTTAACTGCTTATTGGACAGCCCTCTGGAAGGAAAATCAGCAGTCACAGTGGAAAATCTTCACTACTTTCTTGCTGTTTCTAAAGAAGCAGCTCTAAGGCTTCTATATTTTGGTCCCTTTTAGAAACTACCAGTCTGATGATGTCAGTTTTCATTCTATCCTCAACTGGGTTTGGATCCAAACCTCGGATCCGACTCTGCTGTTACTAAAGCTCATGGTAACCCAAAAGCTCTTGAGCTTGTCCCTTATCCATAATGTGCAAACCCTTAACATTCTTCAGATCTCGTCTGTCACTTTTAGTGAAAAGACTTGGTCAGCCTTAACTCCTGCATTTTGTTTTCTCTTGTATGTATGTGTGTGTGTGTGTGTATATATATATATATATATATATATATATATATATATATATATATATATATATATATATATATATATATATATATATATATATATATATATATATATATATATACACACATACACACACACACACACACACACACAGCTGCAATTCTTGCTTACCATTGTTTGTAATCCGGTTCCTTTTCTTACTGTCTTTATTACACGCTAGTGTAGCTCTTATTACCACTGTTGGTATTTTCATTCTTTCTTTCCTTTAGTTTAAAAAAAATGCTTTCTTCTTTACTGCTTTTCACTTTAGTCACTGGTATGTCTGAGAAAGCACCTTCCAGCTTCAAAAAGTGTTGAAATGTAGGCACAAGTTGCCTCTTTCAGACACTCCTATACTTTGCATTTAGTGTTTGGGCCTTCAATATGTTCAGGAGGATTGTTCTATATGTAAGAATTTCAATCCCAGGGCTCTTGTGGATAGAAAAAATAAACTCTTTCTTAATGATTTATTGTCATCTACTTTTAGTGAAGCTATCTCTAGGGCTCAATCCCCCAAAGTTAAAGCTAAGGAGTCTGTAACTAAATCTGCTAAGCCTTCTACTTCCTCGACTCCTCCCTTGAAGCCATCAAGGAAGAGACCAATGTCAGCTCCGAAAGCTTCTCAGAGTTCCTCCCCTTCTGATGTGAAGAAGAAAAAATTAAATTACTGGATCCAACAAAGAAACCTACAGATCTGACTTCTTCAGATCCGATAATTCGTCCTAGGAATAGATATTCCCCTTCTTATGATCCAGTGCCTTTTAGGGTTACCTCCCCTTTTTTGGAAAGGCACCAATCCAAGTCACCTTCCCTTGCCTCGGCTCATTAGTCCAGACGTTTGACTGAGGAAGATGTGGACCGAATGATTAGGAAGTTTCTCTCAGCACAGATTCAGATGGATGTTTTACTGGCTCCTACCTCCCCGGGTTAGGACCATCCATCTACCATGACACCACTTTCTTCTCTTTCTCTGATCCATCTGGTTGCTACAGACTCCCTGGATCCAAACCTTCTGGAGCCATCTGGCTTGTATCCAAAGATAATCCTGAGTGCATTGGCTCCAACATCCTCACATCTGAATGGCTCTCAGAGCCAAAGCTTCCTTGTCAGATCCAAAGTGTTGGAGTCTATGCTGGGGGTTTCAGAGCCATCTCTGTGCCTCAGTGCTTCGGCACTGGATAGTTCAGCTCTGACTTCTATCTCAGAGAGATTGCTTTCACGGTGGAGGGAGACCTCAGTCTAGAAGCCTGCCTTCTCATATACAGGGTCTGCCTTCTCTCTAGGGTGGTCTGCCTTCAGATTGTGAAGAGGCATTTTCTGCTCTTAGGTCACTGAACTATTTGGCACATTTTACTAGGTTACAAAGAAGTTTGAGCAAGGAGTTTTCAAAATCCCTTTCAGGGACAATTACTGCTGAGGCTCAATTGTATGTGGCCTCTCATTTGGCTACCCTGCAGTCCATTTTGAATTCATCCATGAGGCTTATTTTGCATGCAGCCAAGGGTGCCTCAAGGGCAGCGAGTTAAGGCATATCCATTAAGAGGCAAGCCTGTATGCACTTATGTGATTTTGTTTAGCCTTTCAAGTCCTCATTCATCAATGAACCTTTGACGGCAGCTCATTGTTTGGCCCAAAAGTGAAGGACACATTATCCAGGTGTGAGAAGGATGGAAAGACCTTGTCTGCAGTGGACACTCATTTTTTGACACACCCCCCCCAAGATCTTTTTCTAGGAATCAATGAGGAGGTCAGGAAATGTGGTTCAGGAAATCCCAGAGTCCCTTCCAGGACACACACATGGAGAAAGTTTCCCTAGGAGCAGAGGGGGGAACTCTAATGGATGACATCATCCTACCAGTAGAGGAGTACCACAAAACTGAGGGTCCAGAAATTCTTTTTTCTGATGGACCCTATCAGTGCTACTGAAAGGATGCCCAATTGTCCCCCTCTGGAGGCAATCCGGGGGTCAATTATCCCTGCACCAGGGAGCCTGGCTAGATATAACAAGAGATACTTGGGTGCAGAAGATTATTTCCAGAGGCTATACAAATCTCTTTTCCCTTCCACCCTCATCTGAATGCAAAATTCCCAATGTTCCACCCAGCCAGAGGAAAGAAGCAGCACTCAAAATACAAAAGCTGCTAAAAGAGTCATCCAAGAGGTTCCACCAGACAAGATAGAATCCGGAACTAAAGATTCTTTTTTAGTACCAAAGAAAACAGGTGACTGGAGACCAGTTTGAGATCTCGACACTTTGAGCAAGTCTGTTCAACATACAAAGTTTCAGATAGTCATGGTTAAGTCTATTCTACCCTTCCTAAGCAAAGACTACTGAATGTGCTCGATAGACCTTCAGAATGCGTACTATCATAAAAATGAACAGACAATGCAGAAGGTATTTACACTTCTGGCTGGGAGCCAGTCAGTATCAGTTCAGAGCACTGCCCTTTGGCCTCACCACAACCACCAGGGTGTTTACCAAATGCATTTCAGTGGTAGCAGCTCAGTTGAGACTGCAAGGATTCTGGGTGTTTCCATATTTAGACTGGCTCATTACCACCCCAACCAGGCATCTACTAACAACAGCAAGGGATCAGATACCTAAGATTTGTTCTTATCTGGGGATAACCATAAATTACGATAAGTCTGGGTTGGAATCAACTCAAACCTTAGAATTCATAGGAATAGTCTTCAACACGGTTTCAGTGACAGTTTCTTTTCCTATATCAAGAGTGCGGATTATCAGATTCCAAGTCAGGAAAGTAAGCTGCAGTACGAAAATTTCAGCCTGGTTGATCCTTAAAGCCTTGGGGTCAATGTCAGATGCCATAATCTCAGTTCAACTGCCAAGAATTAATATGAGAATTCTTCAGTGGATACCAGCAACACAGTGGTCGATTCTTTATCAGTGCATGTCAGCACAAGGAAGAATTACTCAGCCATGCAAGAGATACCTTTGCTGGTGGATTCAATCGGATCATGTTCTTCAAGGCTGTCCTTTCATCCTCCCTCAGCCCAAGGCTATAGGGAGCACGAATGTTTCTCAGATTGGGTGAGGGGGGGGCACTTCCTTGGGAAAACAGTCCAAGGCACTTGGTCCCCAGAAGAGGCTAACTAGTGTATCAATGTCCTAGAGATGAGACCGGTGTGAATATGTCAGTAGTTTGGTACATCAACAAACAAGGAGCGAACAGATCTTACCACTTGTGTTGAGAAGCACTCAGTGTATGGCAATGGGTGATCACATATAACCACTTTCTCATAGCAGTGCGCATTGTGGGGAAGTCCAGTCTGATATCAGACAAGTTGAACAGGGCCATTATTCTACCTCACAAGTGGTCCCTCAACATAAAAGTGGCAGAAAAGAAATGATTTTTTATCAATGGGACCAGCCTTGTTGCAGTCTTTTTGCTTCTCGCCTAAACAACAAATGCAGCAACTACTTTGCCCTAATGCTCCCTCAGGGGGAATGTCTACTTTCTGCTTACCCACCAATTCCCCTGATTCTGAAATTTCTACAGAAAGCTTCCAGGTTGAAGAGCAAAGTCATCCTCATTGCACCTTACTGCCTCGTCAAACTTGGTTCCCCTTCCTTTGTGCCTCATCTATGTTGCCTACCTTAGATTCTGGATCCGGTTCCAGACCTTGATATGGTTCACTCAGATAGTTCAAACCTCAAGCTAACAGTGTGGTTTCTCCAGTTCCATTAATATTCAGACAACTGTTGCTGTCTTCCCCTGGCTGTCATATCCTCTTATCTTCCCATAAACCATCTACAAGAAAGCTTTATACAAGTAAGTCAAAAAGGTTTGTTTGCTGGGCAGAACAAAAACACTATGATCCCTTTTCAACTCTGATGCATAACATAATTCAGTTTTTGGCATTAATCTTTAATGGGGGGATAGCTCCAATACCATTAAAGTTCAATTAGCAGTAATATCTAATTTTCATATTGGGTTTGAAGATGCTTCTGTGGCCTCTTATAATCTTTGTAAAGTGTTCTTAAGAGGCAGTCTCCTATTGAGACCCCCATATAAAGATCCTACTCCACCATGGGATTTGAACTTGGTACTGCAGACCTTAATCCATTCCCCTTTGAATCAGCAGCTAAATATGATCATAAGTTCCTGACCAGGAAAACTTTTTTTCTAGTGGCCATTACCTTTGCCAGAAGAATTTCAGAACTTCCAGCACTGTCATGGAGATCTCCCTACTTGATAGTTACATTACATACCAATGCGTCTTTCCTTCTCAAGGTGGTGTCATAATCCAGTATCAATCATTCCATTAAATTGCCAGTATTCTTTCCTAAATTTCCAAAGTGAATATATGTTGAATTTATTGAATGTTCGCAGACAATTGCAATTTTACTTAAAGGACAAAATGCAGGAAGACACATTGATTGTCTGTCTCCTTTGCAGATTTGAATTTGGGCAAACCAGTTGCAAAAGTAACTCTAACCAGATGGCTGATGGATTCTATTTCCTTCATCTATAACAAGTTGGGTCTAACCTTACCTAAACCTATAAGAGCCCATTAAACTAGATCCATGGCAACTTGTTCAGTGTTTTTATCCAAGGCCTCCTTTGACAATGTATGTATGGCTACAGCCTGGGGCAATCCTCATATCTTTATCACTCATTACAAACTGGATCTGGTCTCAAGGAGTAGAGCAGCATTTGGTTTGGTTGTGCTCAGGAATATCCTTCCTTAGAGTCCACCTGGGATTTTAGGTAACTGAGGACTCAGTCCCAACAGGTGAAGATAGAATGAACATTGACATCAGATAAAGAAGTTACGTACTCACCATAATGTTCCATCTGTGTTGTCCATTTTCATTCTTCCTCAACTTCCTGCCCGCCAACCACACAAACACTTTTCACAACAGACTTATGGAAGAACGAGCTATTGTAAGGAGAATGTTTCCTTTAGGCAGGAATGATGACATGGCATGTAGTGTTTGTTCACTTTGTGATAACTTACCTGCCATTTATTCTGTAAAAATAACCTTGTTTATGAGGGATTTCTGACAGGGTTTTAGTGATCTGCTTGTGCCTTGCCTGGGCATGTAGTGCTTGAGTTCATAGTGTGACAACGTGCCTGCCATTTATTCTATCAAACTAATTTTACTTCTAAGGGGTTCTGACAGTAATTTACTGTACTGCGTGTGCATTGCTGTGTTTCGGGAGCTGTTTTATTAGTAACTGTAAGTGTGCCACTTGTGTTGGCTTTTAATAACTTACTTTCCAACCAGTTTTTTCCAGCAGTCCTAGCTGCATCTGAAGCATCCTTCTTGGTCACTGTATGGATACTTACCCTGCTTCTGCTGGTCTAACGTCTGTGGCACAGGAAAATAATTTTCTTGGGTGGCAAAAGCCAGGGTACCATTTGGCTAGGCTTATATAGGCCCTAGGGCCAATAGCCTAGTACCTACATATGAAGCTATGAGTTCTTAGAAAGAAAACAGAATTTACCAGAGCCTTTGTTCACTACACAGACTCAGTCTGCACTTCAGCCAATGGTGGGAGAACCTGCAGCAGTTACATGTTCCTTAGGCCATTCTATTACCTCTCTGGCTTCCTCTGATTTGGTCCTTTTGGCCACCAAATTTCAGGGGTCAGCCTTGTCCTCTTCAGCTGTTTCAGTGTACAAACTGGGAATGGGACAACCATATTTACTGGGACATGGCATTTCTCCAGAGGATGCTACCCAGGGAAAGAGATCACTTGAAGGGACACAGACTCCTCTCCTAGTCAGTCACAGAGGCTTCTTAAAAGAAATGAAAGGTTAAACATTGATAACCTGAAGACACTGTATGTATGTGTGTCTATATATATATATATATATATATATATATATATATAGACAGAGAGAGAGTGAGATTTACTATTAATTTCTCAATGTCAGAATGTACACCTATAAATTATTCAAACTACAGATGTTCAAATAGTTCATATAAGTACATTCCAAATGTTCGAACATTATATTTGTGACTGTCCTGTGCATTCGCAAATATAAACTTTCAACGGGATGTACAGAAATCGCAGTACAGTGCTGTTAGGGAAATACATCCCTTTCCTCACTGTAGTGTGATCTCGGAGTTGGAATATATAGTTGGGGGGGTGGGAGGCGCATGGGGTCTTGCCCCCCTGCATAAACGGGATGTTAGTTGCAGGAGACTGGGATCTATGGCAAGGGTGGTATTGTCGTTAATTGCCGTAAAATGTCGAATTTTACATTTTTGGCAATTACTGCAGATTTACGACTAAATGAACAGTTGTACATCTGCACTTTCAACATTAATTGTCGGGATTTAAGTATGAAATTATTTTGAATTTCGTACTTTTAATAGTAAACCATATATATATATATATATATATATATATATATATATATAAAATATCAGTTCCAAAAACCTTTTCCTATTTTGGGACAGATTTGCTATAAGAATTTTTTTTATTTTTCTACTTGAGCTATCAGTCCCTCATGTGGAAGCTCAAGTCTATCTCAATTTTCTTGTTTTTGACATGTATATAGTATCTAAACATTCATTGCGCTGTTACTGTGTCTGTGGTCTTTGTTTCAGCTATTGTTTGGGGAGGTATTCCTGAATGCAGTTTCAGATGCTTCTGGTTTAAATAAACTCAGAATGTTTGAATTCACCTTTAGAATAAAAGGTTTTATTTGGTCTGTTTGCTACTCAGGTCCAGAAATAATTTCATGAAAGGGTAAAATTAGTTTATGAAGTTTCTAAGAATTTTCAGGCCCCGCATTTCAAATCTTCCAGATCCTCTTTCACAGCTAAGAAACAAATGTAGATGCCAGGAAGGCAATAGTAACAAACAAGAACCTTTGCAGTTGAAGGACAGTATATATCTTCAGGATGGCTATGCTAGTATGCCTCATTTCTTCCCCTTCCCCCTCCTACCTGAATCTCTTAAAGCCTGTCCCATCAGCTGGCTCTGTTCATTCCCCTTTGGCAACAGATTGTGAGAGACTCAGGGGGTTAAACGTGGTTCAGGAGGGATATAGTTGGCACTCGATACAAAAACCTCCTTTCAGGAAAGTTCCACGCCACATCCTGAAGTGAACTGAATTTTTTCCTCAGGTTCTTCAGCTTTCTTTGCCCTATGAGTCATAGAACCAGTGCCATTTATTCAACGGGCAAAGGCTTCTAAACCAGAATACTTCTAGTCCCAACGAAGGAGCCTTCTTGGAGACCCATTTTAAATATTTCCTTCCTATTTCTGTATAGGGAAGTTCCAATATTAAAGATGACCCTTCACATCTGCTACCTCTCATTCCCCCAGGAAGCTTTATGGCAATATGGGACATAGAACATCTCTGACCCTCTGGGTTTGGGTCACACAGTCAGTTCTGTGCATTACCCTGTGGGTCATTTGTTGTTTCAAGCATGATCCCAAAGTGTCTAGCTCAAATCATAGCTTATAGCAAACTGAACAGCACTCCTATTTTTTCTTCCTTGTTTTGATGACTTGCTTTTCTTTGCAGCATCTTCTCTCAGATGTTAAGAGCCCTTAAAATGTGTTTCCACTCTTCTAAACAATCTGGAATTCCAAATTAACATTCAGAAATCCTCCTTGACTACTTCACACTGGATTGCACTTCTAGGATGTCTTATAGACACTCCACAGCAAATATTTTTGATGCAGAAGACAAAAGTTTTATCTGGAACCCAACCTGATTTTCTCAATTTTGTCAAAGAGTTGATGTTGGAGGTTTGATGGGGGAAAAAGAGGTAACTGGTGGGAACATATGGTTTGGGATTGTAATGAGTTGGCAGATTTCAAATATTCCATACAGCATACTCTGCCCAAAATATTGGGTAAGAAAATGGGTGTAACAGTTTTTTTTTTTTGTGAGCTGGGATTTAAGATCTGAATTGCTTAGACATAAGTTTAATTCTGGTGGCTGCCAAAAAGCAACTACTATAAAATGGAAACCAAAGTCTAAACCAACTGTATTTGAAATATTGAATATTGTAATAGAGATAAAAAAACTGGAAGGGAGATCTTTAGAAATTGTGGGAACAATACAAGCAGAATGTTTTGGGAGAGGAGTGAGATTTAAGGAAAGGCAGTAATTAAGCAATTTATGTAAGTTGGTTAATGATGATCATAACCAGAAAAGTGATGCATGCTTATAACCAGGAACAGGTTAATATGGCTTGTTTTCTTTTATATTAATGTATGTTGCCTATGTCTTAAATGACAATTCAATAAATGTGTTTAAAAATTGTCTCATAGTCAACCATAGTCTCTCTCAAGGTTCTGGTGTTAATGGATGCAATGATTCTCATAATTCCTCTCCCTATTTTAAATTTGAGAATGATTCTATGATCTCTAAAAAAAGACACACATGATGGACCCAACACTGCATCCTTTAGATTTTTAGACACATATCTTCGGCTTTTTATAAATGGAACTGCACTTGTGGTAACCACAAATACAAGCAATTGTGTGCACACTCACCCTTTTCTCCTCAACTTCCAAGTTAATCTGTAATACAGACACCTCTATATTTCCTTGGGGAAGTTCCTATGAGGGTAAAGGAACTTTCTGACAGACCAAAGCATGTAATTTTGAAAGGGAGGTGGCTTGTGATCTCTGCCTTTTAATCTCCATAATTATTGATACACGATTATTGTCCCCTGAACTTCTGATGTTTGCAAACAACACCACAGTGATGTGGTACATCAACAATCCATGGGGCTCAATCCTGTACATTCCAACAAGCCATGAGGCTCAAACCTGTACCATCCAACAAGCCATGGGGCTCAAACCTGTACCATCCAACAAGCCATGTGGCTCACGCCTGTACCATCCAACAAGCCATGTGGCTCACGCCTGTACCATCTATACAGGCTGGCTATGATCACTTAGGATTTGGCTCTTCAGTATTCTTTAACCCTCCAAGCATATTACAGTCCATTGAAGCAAAACATAGTGGAAGACAAACTGAGCAGAATTAAGATACGCAATCCTAAATGCATTTTGAATGAGGAAGTTTTCCATGTATTCATCCAGTTCTGGGAAAAGCTCAAATCTGTTGGCCTATTTTCAAAACAGACAACTTAATAGATACGTTTTTCATTCCCTTGCATGGGAATGTTTCTTTATGAATTCCCACACTTTCCATTGATATCCAGGGCAATTCTGAAGATTCAGGACTTTCCAAAAATATTTCTGGTGATCTCATTTTGCCCCTGGCAATGTTGGTTCTCTGTTTTTATGGAACTGGCAAAGGTTAATTACCAGAGTTGTGTAATTCTGTTCTCACAAGGCAAAAGGAGTTTGATACACCCCAATCTAAAACATATTAAATTATCTGCCTGGATTTTGATACCTTTTAGGCACCTCTTTTTAGAGGCATCCAGCAGGTTCTAAAGCAGGCAAGAAATCCTAATACTATAAAATTGTATCTTGAAATGTGGCAGAATTTTCTAGTTGGTGCCCACCCAATAACCAGGGTCCTATCTGAGACAGTGCCTCTGGCACTTAAATATTTGTGAGTTACTAGCTTTTGACCTTTGTACTACTTTGTCAAGATACACCTTGCAGCCACTTCAGTATCTCTGCCCATGAATCCTTCTATTTCTTCAATGTTTTCTTAGTAAACAGTATCTGATAGGATTGTTTCATCTGAGATCACCTTGCAAACAAGTTCCTCCTTCCTGGGATCTTAACGTTGTGTTGGAAAAGTTAATTGCATCTCCATCTCAACCTGCCCATTAGGCAGATTTAAGTTTCTTTACATAGAAAGCTCTTTTTAGAAATGGCATCTCCAAGATGAGTAACTGAAATGCAAACTATCTTGGTTTGTAAACTCTATCTTGATTTACTTTTGGGATAGGGTATCAGAACAAATCCCTCATTCATGCCCAAGGTTGTTTCAGTGTTTCTTTGAATCAGGCCATCAGTCTACAAGTTTTGTATCCTAACCCCCTCAGTACCATGGAGAAAGGATTCCACATACTCTGGACATGCATAGGCAGCTCAGCTACTGTCTTGCAAAGTCCCAGGAAAAGGCTATTTGTTTCTTATGCTGAGTCTAAGAAAGGACAACCCATGTCAAACAGATAACTTCCATTTGATTGTCCTTTGCTATTGCCTTTTGTTATACCTCTGATGATGTGAGGTATTGCCAGCTACGCCAGAAGAAGTAGGGTAGTGGATGTGTAACATATGCCAGCATAGTTAGCTGGAATTTAGTAAACAATTACATGTTATTTGAATATCAAACTGATTTGTACAGAAGCTTGTGTTGAAAATAGATTTGTGAAGTTGCTTGCATTAAAAATGTACCAACAGTGAGTCCTGGTGCTATTGTAGATGAATTAAATATATATTTTATTTAACATTTGTTGACAGGGAAAGTCCGACTAGGTTCCACAGAGCCTGTTTTCAGTGGAGGCCCGGGGAGAAATGCTCCAGATGCATGTCTTTGGAATGTGGGAGGAAACCGGAGTACCCGGAGGAAACCCACGCGAACACAGGGAGAACATGCAAACTCCTCACAGAAGGCACCCCAGCCGAGAATCGAACCAGAGAACCTCTTGCTGTGAGGTGACAATGTTAACCGCTGCACCACTCAATATATGTGTTAACAGAGGATACTGGAAGAGAAGAGGTTAAGCTCAGCTCCAGCTAACTTTGGAAAATAGTAAGAAATCAAATTACTGAGCCTAGGCCATAAAGATGTTATCTCTCAGTTTTGAATGAAGCCATAGATGCAATGTCTGTAAGAAGCATGGTTTGTTAGTCTCTGTAGGAGGAGTAGAAGTTTGTAATTGTTTTATGACTTCCAGAAGCTGCACCAGATATGAGCAGTGCTCTTGTGTGTGTGTGTGTGTGTGTGTGTGTGTGTGTATTATTGACATGTAGGTGCTAAATCCTGACACTTTCTAGTAATTGGGGATTGCATCTGAACCAGAAATCAGATGACCAGATGTATGTGATGTTGTTCAAGGTAGTCTGTTTCTTGGAACTTGACATGCAAGGATCCCTCACCTACTTCATCTTGCCTTGCTCTATTAAGTAGGAACAGTAATTCTCTAGATCAAGTCAGGAAAATATAGTGAGAATAGTTAAGTATTTTATTCTGTAACTGTGTGAATCTTTCCAGCTGTGTTATTTTTAATATTTCTTGTGATTGAAACTCTTGTGTTTAGTGTAAATAGATTTCATATTTTGTATTGTTTTATTATTTATTATAAAATATATGTAAATATTTCATTGTGGCTGGTCCTTTAGAGTATAGTTTAACCTTTGAGAGTACTTATTATCCATCAGTGACACTGTGGCCACTCCTGAAGCCTGGCTGTTTGATCAACATTACCATTTGTATTAATATTAATTTCACTCAGTATAATTGGGTACCCTTGCAAGAGCCTTAGGTAGCTGGCCTTGTAGTGTCTTGTGGCATTCATAACTACCTTATAGTCTGGGCAGAAGAGGGCACATTGGATAAATCTGTGCCAGCCTTTCCCAGTTGTATGTGTGCAAATCCAATCTCACAGTGTGTGTGTGTGTGTGTGTGTGTGTGTGTGTGTGTGTGTGTGTGTGTGTGTGTGTGTGTGTGTGTGTGTGTGTGTGTGTTTCAGCTACGTGGAACAGGTTCACGAAGCACTGGTTTCTGGAGGACTTGGCTTGGACACTTGGCTGAGGACTTAACTCTTAAGGGAAATTGTGCTTGATGCAGACAGCTGCATCTGGAAATACTAGGTGTATCCATTTTTGTTCTAAGTGATGGTCCCTCTCCAGCACCAGTGCTGAGGATTCAGGCTCCTTGATTACAGGCCCAGAGCAGGGACCTCACATACTGGTGAGCAGTGATGTGGATATTAATTGAACTTCTGTAGACTGTAGGCTTTTGTCATTAAAGTTGTGTCCTCTCAGCAGCCACAAGGTAAACATTCAGAGTTTAATTTCACAATTTATTTTTTGTTAGTTTAGTTTAGTTTAGTCAAGGAAAGGGAACAAAGATGTCAGCAGAGGATTATGGCAAGCTGACAAAGAACCAGTTGGCCAAGGTGTGTGAAGACAAAGGACTGGTGCATGCCAACCTGATGAAAGAGGAAATTACTTCAGCCTTAGTCGTAGCTCAGACCAGCAACCAGGAGGACAACCAATTTGGTGATGGGTATGTACAGCCCTCAGAAACAGGACAGTTTACCCTTTTCCCCAAAGGATAAAAAAAAAGCATCTGGAGTTAGAGACTTGAAATGGAGGCCAAATGTATGAGATTAGAATTAGTGGAGAGACTGCGGCACTTAGAGGCTGATGAAAATGCAAAGCAGCATCAATGTGAGAAGGAGATGTTGACCCATAGCCAGGGTAATTGGGAAGGGAATAACCAAACTCCAGCAGCAGTAAAGGTCAGTACATTTCTTCCACAGTTTACAGAGAGTGATAATTTTGATAGTTTTATTCATACATGTGAAAGGGTATGTAAACAGTATAATGTTGATCAAGGACTCTGAGTACAGTTCCTGACTCCCTTACACCATGGTCAAGCTCTAGCTGCTGTTTCTAAATTGTCTGATATTGATTGTTTAAACTATGATAACGTAAAGAAATATTTCATAGGTTCATAGGTAGATACTAGGGTATCGGCCCTAGGGCCTATACAAGCCTAGCCATAATGATTCCCTGGCTATTGCTTCCCACAAATATTTACTTTCCTCGACCCCTATCTAGCAGGGCTACTGATGTGATCCCCGGAGTGAATTTCCTATCTTCCATGCAATTGTCAAGGTTCATCTTGAAGAGGGCTATTGAGGTGCTCTGCGTGACATGTATAGGCAGCCTATTCCAGAGCATGGGGAGTCTCTGGGTCAGGCACCTATCCTTTCAGCATGTTCTATTCATTGTGATGACAAGGTTAAGATCCCTGGAGCGTGTGGCTTGGAGGGATTGGGATTTCTTTAAGTGTAGCATGTTCATCAACTCTGGGTTTGACATGGCCTTGTATGTTAGGCAAAAATCACCTCTGAGTAGGCGCTATGTGACAGAGTATAGCTGGAGTTTCTTTAGACGGTCAGCATAAGGCATCTGCTTTAGGCCTGTAATTCTTTTTATGAGGTATTTCTGCAGCCTTTCTAGTTGTTGCTGATGTCTTGTGAGGTACATACCAAACAGGGCATTGTATTCTATAATGGGTCTAATGAGGGATGAGCACAGAGGGACAAATGACCTCCTTTTTTTTTGGATGAAAAGTCCTTAGTGGTGAGGTGTACCACATAGAAGGATTTTCTGACATTTGTAGCTATGTGGTTATCAAAGGAGAGACCACTGTCCACCTGTTTCCCTAGGTCTCTTATCACACTTTTGAAGTTTAGTGTACTGCCACCTATGTGGTAGCTCACAGGTACATGTTTTTCCCCAAATGGGACAACTATACATTTTTTGGCATTTAGCTTGAGCCCATGGCTCTGGCACCAGGCATTTATTTCAGTAAGGCCCTTTTGTAGTATAGCCACATCATTTGGGGATTCAGTAATGGCTCTCAGCTTCCAGTCATCTGCAAACTTTGCAAGCCAGAGTCCCATAGTGTTGGCCTGTACTTCAGAGAAGTAGATGCCAAACAAGAGTGGTCCCAGGACAGAACCCTGCGGTACACCACTTGTCTAGAGCTGGATTTGGAGTCGGCTACTTTTACAGTGTGTGTTCTGTCAGTAAGCTAGTTTGAAACCCATCGAGTGACATAGGGATTAATGCCCAGCTTAGTAAGTTTATCTATGACTCCAGAGTGGGGGATAGTGTTGAAAGCCTTGGTGAGGTCCAAGTAGGATGTGTGAACCACCTTACCCTCGTCCACGACTCTGGAGACTGATTTTAAGAAGTTGATCAGGTTCAGGAGGCAAGATCGTCCCTTCACGAACCCAAACTGGGTGGGGTCTAGTGTTTGAGGGTCGCCAATGTCTTTGTTTATACGTTTCATAATAATAAGTTCCGTGGCCTTGCAGATCAGGCTCGTCAGACTGATGGGATAGTTCCCAGGATCCAAAGTGGATCCCCCATTATGGAGTGTGATGACTGTAGCTGTGCACCACTCTGTGGGCACAAAGCCTGAGGAGAGGCCATGATTAAACATGACACATAGGTGAGGTGCCAGTTTATTTTGTAGTTCATGCAATACACACCCTGGGATGTCGTCTGGTCCCATGGATGCTGTATTCTTGGCTTTGGAGAAAGCGGTTTTTACCTGAGTGGCCGTGATTACCAGAATTTGGCATTCTTTCTGTATTGAGATAGGCCCTTTAGGGGGTGAGAGGGGGGTGAAGTTGGCACTGAATCTATTTGCCAGGATATTGGCAAAATCCTTGGGATCAGTATATCTAGTGCCATTCTGCTGTAGCTCAGAGCAGATCTGAGTATTGCCATTTAGATTCTTGACATAGCTATAGAATGTCTTGTGGTTGTCTTTGGAATCTTTGGCAAGTTTATTTTCGTAACTAGCTTTGGATGATTTTTATGAGGGATCTCAGCTTTCTACTGAGGTTGGTGAGGGAGTTTTTTTGAATCCTGGATTCTTCCTCTTTTCTGCAACAGTTTCTTCCTTGTGTTGTACAGCCTGTTTATGGCAGGGGACGACCAGATCGGCTTCCTTTTTTTTTTTAGAGGACAATGTCTTGGTACTATTTGTGATGGCTCGGTCCATGCATGAGTGAATGTGCTCGTACAGCACCTCAGTGTAGAATTCAGCAATTGAACTTCCAGTTCCCATCTGCATGGGTGCCATGAACTTTTTTACTTCTGACTTGAGAAGCATGAAGATGGCTTTGGAGAATTTTTTTATGGCGGTTTCCTTAAAGGGGGGTGGGGGTGGGATGTGGATGTCAACGGTGATTAGCTTATGGTCTGATCTGACCAATGAGGGGGTGACCACTGGTGTGGAGCATCAATCTCCCATGTTGGTAATGACCAGGTCTAGAATATTGGTACCCCTGGTGGGACTATGAATTAGTTGCTCTAGGGCATTGGAATTTATGAATTCCAAGAACCGTTGAGCAAAGGTGTTGGTACAGGAGTAGTTTTCCCAGTTAATGGCAGGGTAGTTGAAATCACCCAGTATTAAGGTGTTTGGTTGTATCTTAATATTTTCCAGTATGTTTAGAAAGGTGTAGTGAGAATCTTGGGGCATGGTGGGGGATCTGTAGCAAGCTACAATTTGTATTGCAGTATTACCTAGTGATAGTTGCACCTGGAGAAATGCATTGTATTGGGCAACCAGCCTGGAGGTGTGAATATGGACACTCCTTCACCTTTAGAGTTTTGGTCCTGGTTTGGTGGCCAAAATGTGTGGTATGACTTGTAGCCTGGTATTGCAGGGGTGCTCTCTGGAGCTTTGAACCAGGTCTCCGTTAGTGCACAGATATCGATGTTCTCCATTTTTAGGAGTGCCTCGAGAGAGTGCATCTTGAGGTTTAGACTTCTAGCAACAAGTAGCATTACCTTCAGATTTTTCTTGCTTGTACCCATTATGGTGGTAGTTTTGTCCTTTGAACCTTGCCTAAAAAAGGCACTATAGGGCTGTCAAGAGCCTTAGCCAGTAACCTGAATTCCAGGGACGACAGGTGCAAACCATCTCAAATATTCTGAAAAAAAAACCTCATTATCCAACCTACTTACTGTGTATACTGCAAACTGGTACCTAAGATCCAGTGAAAAAATCTCTCCTCTCCATCACCAAGGCTAACAATAATGCAGGGAAAGCGCTCTACTCCCACACCGTTGCCAGAAATTGGAATTCTCTTCCCCTATCCATATCCACTGCCCCCTCCACATCCATATTCAAAAACTCCCTCAAATCGCACCCTCTTAGTACCTGGTTATGCCCTTGTATCATATAACCCTACCCATACTACTATTAACTCCCCAAACTCCTCTCTGATCACATGCTGGATCTTTGATCCCCTGAGGCTTGGTCATCTGAAAGGGTACTTTTAACTGTAGAATCTTACTTGATATATTTTCTTCTCTTACCAATGTATAACTGACATTGTCTTTTTACCCATGTTCTGTATCTTCTTTTACCTGGAGTGTTTTATTAATTTCTTGTTATATTACTATGCTCAGCATATATTATAAAACCTGTTTTGTGTATTATACTGGATGCACTGTAACTGACATTGTCTCTTACCTATGTTCTATATCTTCTTTCACCTGGAGTGTTTTTATTAATTTCTTGTTATATTACTATGCTCAGCATACATGATGTAACCTGTTTTGTGTATTATGCTGGATGTACTGTATTTGTATAACTTGATGCTGGTTCTTTTCTCCCCGGGCCTCCACTGAAAATGGACCTGGTCCAGTTGGAATTTCCTGGTTAACAAATGTAAAATAAATAAATAAATAAATCTCTTGCAAAGCATCGTGGTTTGTTGATCATGTCATCCCAGGCAGACAGATACTGAATCCCCTTTGAATGACACCAGAAGCTTAGCCAATTATTGAAGTCAATCATTTTGTCCTTATACTGTCGTATCGTTCTGGGCGATGGCAGGATGCTACTCAGGGCTAGGGTCATACCTGCCTGGGCCATGATCCGAGAGCTCTTCCATGTCTCTTTTCATGTAGTCGAGGGAGGTATGTCTCAAGTCATTCACTACAACATGGACAATGACAGTCATATTTGTACCTGTTGTGGAGTGACTTGAGTGCATGTGTTATGTGGTGGATCCTGGCATATGACAGGCAACTAACTGTAATTTTCTCCTTGTTCAGCCTGGTGAGTGGGACAACAGTGTGCCTGACTATAGAGTCACCTATGACTAAAGTGTTGGGTATGTTGTCTTGCCTTAGGGCCTGCTGTTGGGTGGCATACTGGTGTTGTGAGCTATGTGACACTTTGGTTGTGTTTGGGGGTGGTGTTTGCGTTTCAGCTTTGGAGGTCCTTGTTGCTTTGGCAGGTTAATGTTAAGAGCCTCCTCATATGTGGGTTTTATATTGCTATGTGTGGGTTTTGTTGGTGGGGGTTTTGAAGGACTATTTGTTGTTTGAGGTGGTGTGTGGATGTTAACCTTCTCCTCTTGACTGTCTAGCACAATCTTGGCTGGAGAGAGCTTTGCTTCCAGTTTGGCTATGTAAGTGAAGGTTGTAGTAAAAGGTGAGGGTTGTCTGTGTACATGAGGCAATTGCTGCATTGCCCCAGTATGCCCAGGTTCACCAGGTGGACAGGAGAAATCACTGGAAGCTGACCCTTGGACATGCCTGGTTAGGTACTTTCTCTGTGTAGTACAAGAGCTGTTTTCCATTACTTTTTGGCTGGTACTTGCAATTGTAGGCTGTCTAGTGCCTACGACTATTTTCTACTTAATACCAAGGAGAGGTGAGTGCTTGTAACAAATTAAGGCTTCCTAGTGCGTTTTAGCGAGTTTAGAGCAAGTGCTAGTTCACAGGTATACAAACTTTAGTGCTACTGCTGATAAACTAGATAGTTATAAGGGGAAATTTAAAGAGCAGACTTTCTGGCACCGGGAATAATTTAACCTTAGCCCCTTGGTTTGCGCCAGAAAGTTGAAAGGGGTAGAAATCAGCCCAAAATGGCCAATAAAATTGCAATTTCAGAGCTGGAAACCACTCCTCTAGTGTTAGATAGGCAGTACAATGCTCCCACTCTCACTGGTAAGCAGTTGGACCTCCCTCTACTGCAACAAGGTCTGGATAGCTCTGAACACTGAAACTAAAGTTGTGAAACCAGCAAAGCCTGGAAACTGCACTATTCGAGTTAGAAAAGGTGGGAAATTAGCAAACAAGATATAATTTTGGGGGGGGGGGTTAAATCAGGCTAAACAATGCAGTTATACAGTAAATAAGCACAGAAAGGCTAATGCACTTGAGTGTATAGCCCAGAACAGTAAACTCAATTAAAACTTTGCAAAATTAGAAATTTGAAAATTTAAACTTTTTAAATAAATCAAGGCAAGTGCACAACTGGAAAACGACTTGCAGACAGAAATACAGTGAAATAAGTAGCTAGTCTACTTTTCATGCTTTCTGAGAAGTGCAGGTAATAAAAACGACCAAAATCAGCAAATGGTACTTTTAAGTTCATGCTGAAGTGTTCTCAGGTCATTATTACTAATTCAAGTGCTTTGAGTCAAGTCTGTATAGTTCTTTTTCAATATAATCTAATTGAATTCCAGTATCTGAAGTTACCTGGATATTACTAGGACACTTATCTGAACCTTCCTGAATGTTACTAGGACAATTTATCATCCCCTTTGTGCAGACAAACTGTTTTGCACAAGATTTTATAAAAATATCTACAATCAGTTGTGTCCGACAGTAAATTTTAGAATCTACACAGTTTATCAATTTGTATGTCTTTGCTAATACCACGTCTTAAGTATCAAAATGGTTTCCTATTATGCTCAGTACCTTTATAAACTTCCTTTAAAATTTTCTTGATAGTACCTCATATTATGTTTAATTTGTCTGTCCAGCTTGTTTATTTCAGTTTTCTAAGTTGCAGTTTGACCTCATTTCCATTTCTTACATTTTGTGTCTCATCTTAATTATCTTGTTCTAATGGAAATATATCCCCCTGATCTTGTGTGCCTCGATACTGATGTTAAACATTTTTTTTTTGCACTGAAACAATATCTCTTTCAAAACTTTCCACATTCCTTCTGCAGTTTTTCTACTGAAAGCATCCATCCAATTAACTTTACATAGTGACTGTTTTGCTTCCATATACTCTATTAATCTTCTGTGCAATGGTTTAGATTTCAGTTTGGCAGAATTAAATAGTAGTAATTTAACCTTTACTACCCCATAATCACTGCAGTTCAGTGGTGGTAAAACTTGACAGAAAGTAACAGTCATTTCCTTAGAATCATAATGTCCAGTATGTTCTGCTCTGTATATATATATATGTATATAACATGAAACAAGACTGAACCACAGTAAGAACTTGCAACTCAGATACTTTTCTTGCTTAGGAAAGAGCTATCAGCAAAACTCTTACACTTTAAAAACCTTAGATCAGCCAGGTTAGCTGTTTCAAATGGAGTATTAGCTTCTCTCACAACAGTATGATCCCAGGGAGGAGCCACTAGTTTTATGAGGTGCTTCTTATGTAAAACCACTTTCAAAAATATTTTCACATGACACTGCATAGAAAAAGGGGGATCCATGGGCAGAGATGCTGAAATAGCCAACAAATTAACTTTAACAGAGGAATAAGACCAGCCATGGGATTGTAACTCACACAAATACTGTAAAACCAGAGAAACACTAGCCATGAATGGGTGCTAGTTCTTTTGCTGGCAGCCACTAGTAATACATGATTTTCTAGTAGCAGGCCTTCTTGCCTTCATTAATACTTGCTAGAGGCCCTTAAAAATTGGTGCCGGAAAGGAATAAGGACCCTATCACCCAAGAAGTCAGTTGCAGTTTTTGAGGTCAGGATGGATCCAAACAGCCCTTATGTTCTGTGGTCAATTCCAGTCTTTGAGAAAACATGTCATAATCACCCCTGGCTCATTTCAAATGAAGGGAGAACACTTCTGCCTGGATCAGAATGGGGTCACTACAATGATCTTTGGGGACCCCTTCTGAATCTTAAAAAGTACCCTGGATATCCGTGGAAAAACATAGGTGAACTTGCCTGTCCAGGTAGCTTCTGAGCCCCCCAAGCCTTTCTGTGTTGGAGGGAAGCCTTCTAGCTTATCAGTGGGAGTGGTAAGCATTAGGTAGCCTATCTACCACAAGAGGAGTGGTTTCTGGCCTAGATTTGTGATTTATTGGCCTTTTGGGCAGTTTCTTCCATCTCTTTCAACTTTCTGGCTTAAAATCATGTGTTTGTGCTTCTTTCCCCCCTTTCCTGTAACTAATCTAGTCCAGATACAGACTTGCTGTGTATCCAGGACTGTAAGATTCTGAGCAGTGCCAGAGTCTGCTCTTCAATTTTTCCCTTAGATCTACAAGTTCTCCTCTCCTGCACTTATACTAGCTTATTAGTCTAGCACTTTACCAGACTTCTTGTAGTAATTATTGTAGCACACAAGTGCTACCAGCACTAAATGTTCTACAAGGAAACAGATCTAGTACTTATTATCAATGCCCACCCCTACAAGCATGTCTAAAGGTCAGTTCCCTATGCTTTCTCCTATTAACCTGGTGAACTTGGGCATCCTGAGGCAATGTAGCAACTGCCTCTCCTCTTACCTCCCAACACTCAGACATGTGAGAGATGCACTTATATATCCAAATTGGAAGCCTCACACTCTCCAGCCAAAACTGAAATAGCTGATCAAAAGGAGAAGGTCAACACTTGCACCACACCACATGGAACGCATAAGCCCTCTGGAACACACACCAGCACTGCCTTCACATAAAAAACACAAACCACACACTCACCTTCACTGAGGGTCTCAATAAAAATCTACCCAAGCAGCAGAGACCTCCAAGGCAGAAATGTACTCGACCATCAGAACACTAATCACGAGACAGATAACTCTCCTAAACAGTGTGCCACTCAACCAAAGCCCCTAAGGCACAACAACATGCCCAACACACTAGTCATAGGTGAGTAGTGTGTTGGGCATGCTAGTCATAGGTGATTCGATAGTGAGGCACACTGATGTCCCACTCACTAGGTTGAATAAGGAGAAAGTAACAGTCAGCTGCCTATCAGGTGCCAGGATCCGACACATAATGCACACACTCAGGTCGCTCAACAACAGGTACAAATATGACTCTGTCATTGTACATATGGGTGTGAATGACCTGAGATGTACCACCCTGGACTACATGAAAAGAGACATGGAGGAGCTCTTGGATTATGTAGCCCAGACGGGTATGACCCTAGCACTGAGCAGCATCCTACCATCACCCACAATGATATCACAGTACAAGTTGAAAATGATTGATTTCAACAATTGGCTAAGTTACTGGTTTCCTTCTAAGGGGATCCAGTATCTGTCTGCCTAGGATGACATGATTGACAGACCTCGATGCTTTGCTAGAGGTGGCCTGCATCTGTCACCTCTGGGCTTCCAGAAACTGGCCTAGGCTCTTACCACCCCTAGAGTGCCTTTTTTAGGCAGTGTTCCAAAGACCAAATTACCACTGTAACACCTACAAACAAATGCAGTCTGAGGATCATGTTGCTCAATGCTAGAAGTCTAAATCTCAAAATGCACTCATTCAAGACACTCCTTAAAATGGAGAACATCCACATTTGTGCTATAATAGAGACCTGGTTCAAGGCAGCAGAAAGCATCCCTGCACTACCAGGCTATAACTCATTCCACACCTTTCTGCCCCAGAACTTGCACCGAAGCTCCAAAGGCGGTAGTGTTTCCATATTCATAAAGGATGCGCACACCTCCAGACTGGTAGCCCAACATAACACATCAGAGATACTTCAGATGCAGCTAACACTGGGTAAGACAGTGATTCAGGTCATAGCCTGGTATAGGTCCCCAACCATGTCCCAAGACTTGCACTCCATGTTCCTAAGCATCTTGGAGAATATTAAAGTCAAACCTAAGACTCTCTTACTAGGCGACTTCAACTACCCCTCCATTAACTGGGTAAACTACTCATGTACCAATACACTTACCCAATGTTTCCTGGAGTTCATTAATTCCAATGCCATGAACCAGCTCATACTCGAACTCCCACTAGAGGTAGCAACATCCTTCACCTGGTCATTACTAACATGGACGACCATTGCTATACACCAATAGTCAGCTCCTCCCTGGATAGATCCCACCGCAAACTAATCACCTTGGAAATCCACATCCCTCCCAACCCCACCAGGAAAGGATCCTAAAAACAGAGGTGGCTAACTTCCCAGCACCATGCAAATGTTGAATAGTTGTGTGACCGCAGAATCACACACCAATGCACTGTACAAACACGTACACAAATGCATGGATCTCGCCATACCCAACAGAACCAAGACACTCTCCTCCAAAAAAAAAGAAAGCCAATCTGATGGTCCGCTGCCATAAACAAACTGTACAACAGAAGGAGGAAACTGATGCGAAATAATGTGAAGTCCCAACACTGGAAAAACTCCCTTATCTGCCTCAACAAAAAGTTGAGATCCCTCATCAAATCCTCTAAAGCTAGGTATGAAAACAGAATTGCAGCAGATAGTAAAGACAACCACAAGGCCTTCTACAGTATTGTAAAGAATCTCCACGGCAATACCATGATTTGCTCTGAGCTACTGCTCAATGGTACCTCCTATACAGAGCCAACAGATATAGCTAGCATACTGGCCAAAAGATTCAGTGCCAAATTTACCCCCCCCCCAAAGGACCAATCACAATACCAGTAGATTGCCAGGCACCTAGTATTACTCCTGCACAGGTTAAAATAGCACTGTCCAAGGCCAAGAATACAGCTTCCATGGGACCTGACAATATCCCTGGTTGTGTTCTACATGTAATACAGAGTGAACTGGCACCTCACCTACACACGCCCTGTTCAATCACAGCCTCACCTCAGGCTTTGTCACTGACAAATGTCATACTGCTACAGTCATCCCTCTCCACAAAGGAGGAGAGACTACAGACCCTGGGAACTATTCCCCATTAGCCTGATGAGTCTGCTATGCAAAGCTATGGAATGCATCATCATGGACCTAATAAACAAGGATATAGGTAATCTCCAAACTCTGGATCCCACACAGTTTGGTTTTCTGAAGGGTAGATCATGCCTGCTCAACTTGGTCGACTTCTTTGAGTCAGTCATTAACCCCTATATCACCAGGTGGTTTGCAAACTGGCACACAGATAAAACCCACAGTGCAAAAGTAGCTGACTCGAAGTCAGACTGCCGATTAATCATGAGAGGAGTCCCACAGGGTTCGGTCCTGGGTTCTCCCCTGTTTGGTATCTACTTCTCTGAAGTCCAGGCCAACACAAAGGGAATCTGGCTGACAAAGTTCACAGATGATTGCAAGTTGGGAGCTATTATTAACTCCCCAAGTGATGTTGACGTCCTACAGAATGGCCTCACTGTGACCAACAACTGGTGTCAGAACCATGGCCTTAAGCTCAATACCAAAAAATGTGTTGTCATCCCCTTTGGGAAAAACCTGGTTCCCATGAATTACCACATTGATGGTAGTCCACTGAACACAGAAGGCGTTATAAGAGATCTGGGAACACCGGTTGACAGCAATCTCTCTGTTGCTCATCACATTGTGACTGTGATCAGAAAGACCTTCTATGCGGCACATCTCATTACTAAGGGTTTTGCATCCAGGAAAAAAGAGGTTATTGTCTCCCTCCCCTCTTCCCTCATTAAGCCAATTATTGAGTACAATGCCCCATTTGGCATTTATCTCACTAGACACCTGCAACAACTGGACAGGCCACAAAAGTACCTCACAAAGAGGATCCTAGGCCTTAAACACTTGTCCTATATGGACAGGCTCAAACAACTCCAACTGTTCTCTGTCTCATATCCCCTACTTAGAGGCGATCTCTGCTTGACATACAAAGCCATGTCTGACCCAGCTCTGTTAGAAATGCTACATCTGAAGAAATCCCAATCCCTCCACACCACATGCTCCAGAGACCTCAACCTCATTACCACAATTAACAGAACACGCTGGAGGGACAGGTTCATAACCCAGAGGCTGCCCATGCTATGGAACAGACTTCCCATACATGTCAAGCAAAGCATCTCGCTGATCCTCTTCAAGAGAAATCTTGATGAGTGGATGGGTAACAGCAAATTCACCCCAACTCCAGTGGCTCTACTCGACAGAGGCACTGGGAACTAAGGTCAGGTGGCACTATGCCAGGGTAATCCTATGGCTAGTCTTGTAAAGGCCCCAAGGCCATTAGCCTAGTACACACCTATGAGCCTATGAACTGTCTTCTAGAAGTTCCTGAAAGGAATCCTGAAATAGACATTTTCAAGTTGATTGTTTAGAAAAGAGGCAAAAATGTTTACCCAAGGAACTCCCCACAGATGGAAAAAAATCTTGGAAAACTCCTGATTTCCATTCATGAAGGTCTGCCCTTGTCCTGCTCAGTTTGTTTGCCACTTAACTTTGATGGAAATTAAAATGTCTGTACAGCAAGACTGTGCTAAAAAGCTATATCCCATGCCCACATGGCTAGTCCCCATTGGTGGTAAGATCTAATCCCACCTTGCTTTTTTATAAACTACATCAATGTAGTATTGTCTGTATACACTCAGAGTCCCAGGGACAA